>NW_017307573.1:344591-417085 GCF_000935625.1 Nanorana parkeri
TATATATATATATACACATACACACACACATATGCACTTATACACGCACACACACATACACACACAGACAGAAGACCTGTAAGTGCTATATACACACACACAAGAACTGTAAGTGCCTCAACTTTCAGGCCCTTTTCACACTGTCCAATAAGGAGGGGATCCGTGCACAGATCCCCTCCTGAACAGAATGGATGTCACCATTATTGTGACATTACCGGACCCATTTTTGTGTATGGCAGCTAGATCTATACATAAAGACATCTGTTTACATCTGGTTGCCCCTGATCTGGCATAATCAGGTCCTGTGAAATGGACCTCTGATCCATTTTTTTTTCCAGACCTGGGCAGAGACGGAAGTTACCAGATGTAAGCGGACGCCAATTTGGATCCGGCTGCCCATACACTAAAGGTGGCCATACACTAATACATTTTCGAAAGATTGTTCGTCCAAAAGATCTTTTGTTCGACTTTCTATTACTTGATGGGGTCAAATCGATCATTGATTTTGACCATAGTGACAACAAAAGTAGAAGGAGCGGGATGAAAATTTTATCTCAAACAAACGAAAATTCTAACAGTGAATGTGGTTTTCGTACGGGAAAATAAAACAAATGAAATAAAACAAAATTTCGTTTGACATTTGTCAAGTCTCTGATGGCATTATCAGGTGCTAAAGAAAGAGCTTTCGTTGGTAAAGAAAGATCTTTCGTCTGCAGAGCTACTAGTGTATGCCCAGCTTAACACCACGCTTCTGATCAGGTCCCACTGGAAAACTGACATAGGGACCTGATTGGAAAGCCTGTGTGAAAGGGGTCTTGTCAACTTATTCTTTGACTGCAATGCACTGGTGCACCAGGGCAGATTTACATTAATGTGTGCAGTGACTAAATTTGGACCTGTGTATGTATATATATTAGGTAGATAGATAAAAATCATTCTTGCTAGGCACTGTTAAATTCATGTAATCTTTTGTGATTTTCAGGATAGCGAAATAATGCAATTTGTAGACCATATTACCTTTTATGTTGTGACTGAGAATGCTAGTTTTTATTGTGCTCAGGTGGGAAATGTAAAGCTTTTCCATTTCATTTATTTTTCTAGTTGTCATTTTTCCATGTAGGTTTTAGTGTGATGGTAGGCAGATGGCCATCTCTGACTATTCATACTTCTGACATTTCATACAAGAGGACCTGTGGAGTAGTGCGTTACATAAAGCTGCAGCTGTTTCCACAACCAAGAGGCAGATTCAAAATTTAAGATACTGACTGTTACTTGGTATTCACACGATGGCTGCAGGAAATTCAGACAACTCTTATTTAAGACAGCTTTGCCTGTTCTGATTATTTCAACATTCCTTTGGAAACTGTAGATAACCGTAGTCATCTGCGAAAATGGCTACCTTGAAAAAGAAATGGTTTCCATTATCCAAATAAAATAGATAATATATACTCTTAAAAATGTTAGCATCTGACCATAAAAATATCAAGCGTTGTCACATATTTGGAGTAAAGGAAGTTACTGGGAATTATGTACACCAGGCCTGTGTGGGATCATATATGGGCATACACTTCAGACTGCTAGTAGCGAACAAGGCTCAGCTGAAATGAAAATGCTCTTGTGAGATGAAGTGTGGCTTTTCTTTCTGTAGCCTGGGCCTGAAAAGCTGCATAGTACTGCTGTAATTTAATTACACACAGGCTGGTTGTTTAGCAGAGCCTGGGCTTTCAGCCTAAATGTTGTTGATGTGATAGCAAAAGAAAAACATCATATGACAGCCGTCTGTGCTTTCCCCTCTCCCTTTCATATTCTTGCTGATTAAGTTTTTGAGCTACCCTATTCTGGCAGCAGCCTGACTTTTACCATCCTCAGAATCCTCCCTTTGATTTTCTGGCATGCTAGGCATGACTGCAGACCAGTGCCGGTGATCACAGTTAGAATAAGTGGTAATTGAGCAATTATATTGAGTTTTCATTTCTTCCTCCGCTTCGGATATGACCTCTTGCTTTCCAAGCAATCAATTTTAGATACGTCATGTAATCCAATATATTTGTCTAATATGTATCAATTTCCTGAATACTGAATTGACCTAAATTTTCTAAAACCCCATTTCCTTGTGTAATAAACACCATATATATAAACTGGCGTTTCATATGGTACATGTATAAAGTTGAAAAAAAATAAAAAAATTGACCCATGTAAAATATAGGGGTCTATTCAATAAGCTGCCGTTCGGCTATTCACTTCAGGCTGGTACGGCTGAAATCAGCCGTACATCACGTGGCTTTGCGTGGCTTTGAGTGGCTTCGGGTCAGCCGACTATGCTCAGCATGTTCGGCCGACCCAAAGTGCAGAAGGAGTTTGACTCAGCCGATCCAACATCTGGATCGGCTAAGCCGAACCTCCGGCAGGCTACTTGCTGCTGTTCGGTCTATTCTTATAGATGCCGAACAGCAGTGAGTGAATAGCCGAATGCCGCTGAGCGAATGCCCTCTGTGGGACCGAGCAGAACAGAAAAATAGTTAAAAAAGTAAAAAAATAAATAATAGAAAACGATTGTGCGAAGCTGGCAGTGACAGCTAGCAGTGACAGCTAGCTCCGCCCAACTGTTTTCTATTGGCCCGGCGGTTCTGCTACCATAAAAAAAAAAATTTCGACATGGGAATACATTGCTAGATTCCTATTGGCTATTTCAATTTGCAATAGCCAATAGCAAACTAGCTATTGCACCCACTCTCTGCTGCTGTCAATCATTAGAGGGGACCTGATGGAGAACTGCAGGTCCCCTCTGCTGATTGACAGCAGCAGTGAGCGGGTTCAATAGCTAGTTTGCTATCGGCTATTGCAAATTGAAATAGCCAATAGGAATCTAGCAATGCATTCCTATGGTGATTTTTTTTTTTTAATTATGACCGCAGCAAACGTCTCCATGTCAGAATAAAAATAAATACATTAAAAAAACAGGGAAAGTTTTACTCTGCTCGATCGAGCAGAGTAAACCTTTCTTGGAAAAAGTGTTTTGTCTCCTGGGAGGCCGGGAGCGGGAGACTCCCGGAGCGCCCGGGAGAGTTTGCTGTCTGGAGATCGGTGTCACTGGTTAGCTGGTAACCAGGGACGCTGATCTCTCTGCAAGTGGCCGGAGCCAGCCGTGATATTGACGGCTGGCTACGCCCAGCTGTCAGAAGCAGGCTGCCGGCCAATGGCCGGCCATTCGGCCAGCTTCGGCTTTCAGCGTGGCTCAGTCGAGCCGAGGCATATGCCTTTGGCTCAACTGAGCCGCCCTGCCAACTTGGGGAGCTGTACGGCCTAAATGGAATAGCCCGTATAGCTGCCCTTCGGTTCTACTGAACCGAAGGGGTTCTGGGGCCGAAGCTAGGCGAAGGATCAGCCAAAGCTACGGCTAGATCCTTCAACTGCTTCGTGAATAGACCCCATAGTTTTCCTTAGTAGTTCACACATTCTGGACTGGATGCCTCAGAGTGAAGGGAAGTTTTGCTCCTCTAAATTAAGCCCTAGACATGTTTAAGCAAATAAAAGGAGTGATGGATAGGGCAGGGATTATGAAAGGCCCCATGTGATTAACAGTAAAGAAAAGTGATGAATAAGTGAGGGGTCTTTATCTAGAACAAACATTTTTGTTCACATCAGTGTACTTTTACTTTAAGTTTTGACATGCATTAGGATGAAGTAGCAAGGTATCCAATTAACCTCTTCAATTCAAATTTCACAGTAGAAGGTAGATAATAGATAACCCCCAGACACTAGTAGCACCTACACGGGGTGTCTGTTGCATAGTATGGCCTGGTGTGTTCCATGCAAAGCTGCTTTATTATTATTTTTTAAATTATATTATTATAAAGCACCAACACTTTGTGCAGCACTTTACAAAATGGAGGGGGACAATACAGTTAAAAGAGAACTATGGGGTAAACTTTTGGCACCATTGTTCAATAATGTGAATTTTCAACCGGGATTGCACACCAAAGCGTTCCAATGGTGGATCGATAAAGGCCTGTACAGAATTGGAGACTTAATTAAGGGTCACAAACTAATATCTCTATCCTATTGCCAAAATACTCTCCGGATGCCACAATCGGAAATGTTCAGGTTCAGGCAAATTCAGCACTTCCTACAGTCGCTGAAGATACCTGACGCTGGCACTCCGTTGTGGACATTGTACGGAAGATAGTGTCTAGGAGCCCCCGGTCTAGGAGGGGGGATCTCTATAATTTACACGGCTCAGCTGGGCCCATTTACTAAATTGTCCTAAATGGATGCTTGGGAAACTGAGTTAAGGGAAGTTCTCTCTACAGATGAATGGAAACAGTGTACCATGAGATTAACTATGGGGTTGCTTAATGTTTCCCTATTAGAAGCCAACTACAAAGTCTTCTCTAGATGGTACCTGGTTCCAGCAAGGATAGCTACCATGTTTCCAGGGTCCAGTCCTTTAAGTTTTAGAGGATGTAATCAGCAGGGCACGATGGTCCATGTTTGGTGGCAATGCCCAAAACTGTGTCCCTTCTGGAATCGCTTTTTTGCGCTGCTTTTAAGGATCTTCCAGGTGCATGTTCCAAGAGACCCCCAGCATCTGCTTTTGAATAAACCAGTTATGGGGATCTCAAAGGTGCAGGGCAAACTATTATTCTTTTTTTTCCTAGCAGCCAAGACATCAATAGCTCGGTCCTGGAAAGCTAAAAGGGTCCCATTCTCAATGGTACTATCTAAATTAAATTGGATCATGACACATGAGAAGTTGCATAGTATCTTACAGGATAGATACCCAAATTTCCATGCAGTATGGGACCCTTTCTCTTTTTCTCTATCTTTTTTTCTATAAACCCATGTTTCCGTTTTGGACCCTTGGTGTGCAGTGTGAACGCGCCCACCAAGGGACTTTATCATATGTAACCTCAGTATTTAATAATGGTATCCCTAATGATAAAATGGAAATTATCATCACATTACCCCACTGATAGGAATTAGAGGTTTGTTAGTCTGAATGATGTGCAGCCAACAAGTTTAGAACAGCACGCACTAGAGTTAAGACGGGGAGAGGGGATACAGTGCTGAGATCATAGGCGTATCTGATATGTTTCTGAGCTACATATGACATGTGAATGTAACAAACTGTTTTCTGTATAAGATGGAAACTAATAAAACCTTTGAAATACAGAAGGTAGATTGTAGATAACCCCCAGGCACTAGTAGCACCTACAGGGGTGTCTGTTGCATAGTATGGCCTGGTGTGTTGCATGCAAAGCTGCTTTATTATTATTTGTATTATTATATTATTATAAAGCACCAACACTTTACAAAATGGAGGGGGACAATACAGTTAAAAGAGAACTATGGGGTAAACTTTTTATCCCATAGTTCTCTTAAGGGTCAAGGAAGGACATATACTAACCTCCTTCCATGACCCAAAGCTCAGTATATAGCGAGCTGTGTGTGCCGTAGCCAGGACGGATCCCAACAAAACTGTCGAGATCCACCCATCTAGCTGATTGACAGCGGGATCTGCATATCTAATGGCAAAGCCAGCTGTGCCTGCCCCCTCCCCTGTTTGTTCATCCAGTCAGCGCTGGAGGATAAGAGAGCGGGGGGGGATCTCAGCAGGGAGTAGTGACTGACAGTGAGTGAGCGACAGTATGTGTTCGCTCACTTCGCGACCAATAGAGCCGACGTGTGACAGTTTAATTGTCACACTGCAGCTCTAACTATGAGGATTTTCACTCACCTCATAGTTCTCCTTTAACAATTCAATTAAATACAGGTTTGTTAGGAGGGCATGAAGATTACAGCTGAGAATACTTATTTTCCAGAGTTGCATGCATTGAGTGACTTTTTCTCTTTTTGTCTTTCTTTCTTTCTTTCTTTCTTTCTTTCTTTCTTTCTTTCTTTCTTTCTTTCTTTCTTTCTATCTATCTATCTATCTGTCTATCTATAATCTATCCTGTATATTGTTTTGGCTATATATGGCAGGTTAAACGCTACATCAAACATATATTGCAGATTTCTCAAGAGATATTTTTGCTGTTTTTAGTTCATGGACCTGACCTGTGCAAGTCAGAATGCTTTATCATTGGTATTAACCTCCTTGTGCTGTGTGATAGATGAGCATACTGGTAATTTAGATGTGCTTTCAGACTGAAGACATTATTGCTCTGGGTGGGTATGGATTTTTTGTCAGAAGAATTGCTTTTTTGGCTGATTTTAACTACAGCATGACATGTCTTTTCAACTCTGCATGCACGTTCAGATATAGAGATGCCAGTTGTGGTGATGAACCGGGGGAGTTTGGGAATAATTATTTAGATTTTTTGTAAACTGTATTTGCAGATAGATGGTAAAACAGACATGCTGGGTAAATAAATGTACTGACATGTAAAACTAGAAAAGAAGCATGGGCTTCTTGTTTGAGGGAAGAACAGCAAGCACAGTGCTGAGAGTGGCCAAGTCCTTACTTATGGAGTATGTAACCATGGATTCTCCTACACAAAAGTGCATTAACAAGATGTATAACCCACACATACAGGATGGATTATATAAGGGTCTTATCATACATTACGTTGCGTCATGAATGTACAGATCTGTGACATGTGACAAGTTTGGAAACCAGAAATTATTCAGATGGTATTAATCACTATGATGTCAATAGGTCAGCAGTGACCAATTTTAAGGGTCCTAGGGTCCAGGGTGTTTAGCTTTATTTCTTATATCTTATCAGACATAAATTGTTTAGAGTATGAATATTGTTTGCTCTTACAGAGGTATGCACTTGCAATTCTCTAAATCTGGTACATCTGTCATGTAAATAAGTCATTTTATGATACTGATACATCTACATGTTTCTTATTCATTAGGAGAAGAGAAAAAAAAGGCAACTTATAGTAAAAATTAACTTTAGAAGAAGGTATTTAAGCAGTAACTTTCAGACCATTAAAAGTGATACAAAAGTGGCAGCTAGTTGGCATAACTGGACAGGATGTCAGTTATGAGTGTGCAAAATATCCCTCTTTACACGTGCTATGTGGAAAGAACAATCCATGTGAACAGCATGTGGATATATTTCAAAACAGCAAAAGCATTTATGTTCAGTTTTTCATATCTACACAAAAATCACATCAATTTATACTGACAGCTCTTTGTTTTTTCTTCCCCAAGGGTCGCTGTTCACGGGAGAATTGTAAATATCTCCATCCGCCACCACATTTAAAAACACAGTTAGAGATAAATGGACGGAATAACCTGATTCAACAAAAGAACATGGCCATGCTGGCCCAGCAAATGCAGCTAGCCAATGCAATGATTCCTGGTACTCAACTCCAGCATATGGTAAGTACATCAGTGGGATACTTGTAATAAAACTTGGCTTCTTTTTTGTTATTTACGTTTAACAGTGTGAGCAGGCCTGCCTTGTTTATTAGGACATTTGTGCAGCATCTATGTTTAGCTGGCAATAAATACACATATATTTAATTTGGCAGTGATGTATATTGGTATATGCACAGCCTAGGACAAACTGCACCCGACTGTGTACTCATAGTAATTCCCCTATTGCAATGATGAGAGCTGCATTTGTGTGTGAAACCTGGGAGTTAGTTACAACAGTTTGATCACTTGATAAAGAGTGTTTGCCATTAAAATCATGATCTGCTCATTCCTAAAATAAAACAGTGATAGACAGGCTCTGTGTTGTGCACGGTGTTTGTAAGAGAAATGAGAAGACCAATGAAAATGGTCATAAATGTAAGAAAGTTGCCACATCATAATATGGTTAAATCTGGATTATAACCATAACCAATACAAAATTACAAGAGACCTTATTTACAAATAATCTTAAAAATATAGTGTTCATTGGGCCGTATTTGATTATTAATGATATCAGACGAGAAAGGTATAACGTAACTTACATATGTATTGGGAGAACCAGGAATATATTCTGCTTTGTCATAAGAAGATGTTGGTTGATACTTTATACAGTATTCTAATGGTAAGTAAGCCTGAGTCTGCCACAATTACAGTGTGCAATATGAGGGCTTCAACTGAATGATGGAACCATTGTATCCTACTATGTTTTCCAACAAGTTTCACATTTTTAAACTCAAGGTGACAGTTATCATTTAAAAGCTTGAATATGATTGGTGGCAAAGAGTGACACAGACAGCTTTTATTTAATATTGTTATTGTTAAATGTTCCCCCGGTAAGCTGTGGGGTATCTCCATGCACCTCCATTCTGCACAAACTGAACAGTTGACTGACGCTGGTCAGATTGCTGTCTGTGGGTACCTTTAAACATGCAGATTGCATTATTAACCTTCTGACTATACTTTTAGGTTCTCTTTCAAGCAGAATACAGCAGAAAGTCTCCCACATAAAGTAGTATCAGACGCTCAAACTTTTTTTAAAATAATGAATTCATATAACATATTAATTGCTCAGAAAAGTATT
Organism: Nanorana parkeri; assembly: GCF_000935625.1. Lineage (NCBI taxonomy): Eukaryota > Metazoa > Chordata > Amphibia > Anura > Dicroglossidae > Nanorana > Nanorana parkeri. The sequence goes on from NW_017307573.1 coordinate 353,044, forward strand.
TCTTTACATTTTTGCCCAAACACTTAGTTATCATGTTTATGAACAACTCTCTCAGCTCAGCTTCCCTTAATGTCCTGTCCAGTGCATGATCACAAGGGTCAGCACAATATCCAGAAGCCTTCCATCTACTAGTTTGGAACAAGGGAAGAAGACCAAATTAGCTGAGGAGGCCTCCCTTGCACCTCTTGTCCAGCACCCCTGAGAGTTGAGACAGGAAGTGAGAGGGCAGGTATCATGGGTGCCAAAAGGTGAATAGACACCATGCCAGGTCCAGAAGCTGGTTTCCAAGGAAGGTGAGAGAGGACGAAGATCCAGCTGGGAGGTCAGTGTGGTGCCAAAAAGAAGTCAGACAGGCCAGAGGTCACACCAGTCGGGTAGCAAGGTACAGGAGCAGAAGTCAAAAGTCTAATCCAAGAGCAAGCAGAGGTCAAGGGGCAGGCAGCAATCAGGCATAGTCAGATGCAATCCGGGTCAAGGCAACAGGTAAACTAACGGGCAGAATAACAGGAAGCAACACTCTAGCTGAAAGACCGTTCAGCAATAATAAACAGGACAAGCTGATTTTCATAGACCTATCTATCAGTTGAGGTTTTCGTCCTATCCTGTGCACCAGCATCAGCATAATTTTGCAAGTACGCTATGCTGCACTCGCCTGCGCACTAAAATGCGGAAGACAGGACCACGGGCATGTGCGGTATCAAATGAATGGCCACGTATAGTCTTACACACACACACATCTTACTAGCACACAAAGGGTGGCTTCATATGACCCTACAAGGGAAAAAACGCCACCCTAAAACAGGATATAAGGGCCAGGGCTTAGGATATAAGGGCCAGGGTTCCTGCAGGCATCTGATTCTGCTGGAAATTAAGGGGTCTATTCACTAAGCTGCCATAGGCAGCCGAGTGAATGACCGGCCTAAAGCGAAGTGAGTCGAACGCTGTTCGGCTATTCGCTTCAGGCTGGTATGGCTGATTTTAGCCGTATATGGCTGAAATCAGCCGTACATCGGGTGGCTTCAAGTGGCTTCGGGTCAGCCGAACATGCACAGCATGTTCGGCCGACCCGAAGTGCAGAAACTGCTGCTGTCAATCAGTAGTGGTGGACCTGATGGAGAACTGCAGCAGAGGGCAGGTGCAATGCTAGGTTGCTATTGGCTATTGCAAATTGAAATAGCCAATAGGAATCTAGCAATGAATTCCTATAGCCAATTTTTTTTATTTTTTTCTCTATTCTGACACGAAAAAAAAAAGAAAAAGCAGTGTTTCTCTCCTTAGCGGCCGGAAACGGGAGACTCCCGGAGCGCCCGGGAGAGTTTGCTGTCTGGAGATCAGTGTTCCTGGTTAGCTGGTAACCAGGGATGCTGTCATCATGGTATGCACAAAACATCACAGCATCCCTAACAAGGGTTTCAGTTGTCGGTAAGGATTTTAGTGTAACATAATTCTCTTGTTATATTGCTCTTTGCAAGAGTATGTTGGGAGAATTCTAAACAAATTTCCAGCCCAGAATAATACCAATATAAACCAAGTGTTATGATCTGGGCTCAGGCTCAGAGTCCAATAGCTGAAACAGCAGGCAAATTTGTGGTATAACAGGCCGAGTTTGGTACACAAGCAGATGGTAGTAGTATAGGAGCAAGCAGAAGCGTAGTCAGTGATCAACCCGAGGTCAGTAGCCAAAAGGTATCAGGTATGAAGCAGAAGACAATGAGAGTAGTCGGTGAATCAGCAGCCAAAGGTCGGTACACGGTTAGAAGTATGAGAGGATTGTGGAGCAAGGAGTTCAGAGTTCAGCAGAAACTAGGTTCACCTGAGGATTACACATGAGAGCAGGCAAGGAGCTATCCAAGGGTTCAGAGTTGCTCAGCAGGTAGGGGCACCGCCAGACACAGCAGAGGCCCTAGGTTCAGATCCGGATCCTGACACCAAGGTTTACAATTGCACAGTTGAAATTTCAGCACTTCATTGGAATTTTTGTTGTTGATTGCACCTCATTCAGAATTAACCACTAAAGCGCCAGCCTTTATATACCCCTTCATTATAAGGCCATTTTTCAGTTTTCAGTGCTGTGAAAGTTTGATGACAATTACTCTATCATGCATGCACCCAAATTAATTTTATATAACTTTTTGAGACAGATTGAGCTTTCTCAGTGGTGCTATTTATTAACGACTGGGGTTTACATTTTTTGCCACATTTTTTTTAAATGAAGAGGCATTCTGCTATTGAGGTAGGTAAAACACAGAGGCTGGTAATGTTGCACTAGCTACAGTGCATTACTAATGTACAGGTCTTACACAGAGGGAGGAGAAGGTGAAGAGGTTAAAAAATAACTCTAGGGAAAAGCTTTATTAACCCTTGCAGTGTTCATGCACAAGTAGTAGTACAATAGTGGCTGATTCCCTGGAAGTTGTCTCTTCTAAATTCCAACTAAAATATTATATTACTGATTGAGCCATAATTGTTCACTATAAAACTGACCTGTTATAACCACATAATTAGAAACAGTCTGTTTATGTTACCATTTCTTGAATAATGTCTCAGCTCCCATTGGTACCCACTTCAAGCAATTAAATGATTGTGTAAAGTCATGTCTTTTTATAATGGAATCTTTTTTTTTTCAGCCAATGTTTTCAGTTGCACCAAGCCTAGCCACGAATGCATCAGCAGCCTTCAACCCATACCTGGGGCCTGTCTCACCGGGTCTTGTACCTGCTGACATTCTTTCTTCTGCACCAATGCTTGTTGCTGGGAGCCCTGGAGTGGGTATGCCATCGGCCGCAGCAGCTGCTGCTCAGAAGCTAATGAGAACAGACAGACTAGAGGTATGGCCTTTGTGTAATATTATTTAACATGCATTGCCTACATATAAAAACATATGCAAGCCTTACTCTTTGCTTTCTCGGTTAGCTGAACAAAATCAATATACCCTGAACAGTAATACATAGGGGTTGATTTACTAAAGACAAATAGGCTGTTTACTTTGTGAGGGAATATTCACTTTGCAAGGGAATTTTCTCTTAGCTTAGTGAATGAGGGGAAGCTCTGCTGGCTTCCATCCTCTAATCATGTGCTGACAATCACTGCTTTATTTTTATTTTCCTTGCACGTGATCAGGTATTTTGTGCAAAGTGAATTTTTACTCCATTCCCTAAGCTAAGGGAAAATTCCCTTGCAAAGTGAACAGCCTATTTTCCTTTAGAAAATGAACCCCATAATGTCAGTTTCATAAGAAACGTTACCACTTACCTAGGATAATAGTGTCACAAAAGCCTCAGTCAAGTAAAAAAAAAAAACATGTTCGTTAATTGTTAATCTTTACCTTCATCAACTCCCAGTGTGCTATTTAGCATTTGAGCAAAGGGTTTATTCTTGGTTGACCTAATTATACAATACTACACTTTATGCTGATTTCTGATGCATTTTAATTGCTTTTAGTTAATGTTATCTATTCCTTACTGTGAAAAGGCTAATGACTTGCCAGGTAATGCAACCATTGTGAAATCAGCACACATGCTTTGCACTTATGTACATTTTAACTGCCATGGTAATAGTATAACAAAGAAAAAGTGGATATGCTGCCCATAATTTATGTTGCCCATATGTAGCCCAAAGCACCAACAAAAGGAGTGGATTGGGCTGCTATGGGTAATACATAACTGCAATACGCACAAAGAAACACTAGTGATTTCTATGCATTTCTTTCATTCATCATGTAAGCCATTATTGAAATGAACAGGTGATGTACCATGTGGAAGACTCTAACAGCAATCGTGCATCCAATGCACTAAAATATGGAAGATTTGTCAAATGAGTAATGACCATACTTTTGCCAGCACATTGGATGTACTGGCAAAAGTATTATTATTTCTTATTTTCATTATGCTCTTCAGCAAAAATGCCACATGATGCATGTAAGCTGGTGTTGTGTGTTTTCTTATGACTGCATTTTTAATTTAGAGCAAATGTTCTATATATCATAATGCAAGGTTTATTGCTAAACCTTGGATTATTTTATTTCAATGGCTTGATGTACCAAATACCTTTGGTGGAATTAAGTAAAAGTGTGCCAGAGAACAGAGAGACATAATTAGGTCAAAACTCATAAAACAGAAATTGGCATACTGTGTCTTCTGTTGTAGCTTAACAGACAGAGAAGGTCAAATATTTAATACAAAAAAAAACATGACAAGTAATAATGGACAGAGATGGGATGCAAACTCTTGTTATGCTGTCATTTGCTGTGATTTTGGTTAAACATTGCTCCAAAGTGTGTTATGACATCAAGCTAATAATTTGGCTATCAACTCTTTGTTAAATAATATAGCGGTCAAGAACAATGATGTACGCTGTCCTAATCATGTTGCAGAAATTAGCTGTACTTTAGTGAGAAAGGTAACCATATACAGGCTAATCCTTTCCAGTATTGTAGCCAACTGAGGCATCACTTAACATAATTGAATGAGCAGTGAGCTGTCAGGGGACCATTGAAGGCGCACATTATTGCACACAAAGAAATTCATCAGCTTGTGGTAAAATCTCTGGCCATCAGAAGCTGGTCATCCCTCTTTCTGTCTAGCAAAGGTAATAAGTATTTCACCATTAACCCCTTCATGACTGAGCTAGTTTTCAGGTTCTGTTCATAAATGACTGACACATTTTTTACATTTTTGCTGTGTGGTTCTTCCACAGCAGTAATATACTTTCTTACTAAATGTACCCACACATATTATATATTGTTTTTTAGAGGACAGATAGGGCTATATAATTATATCACATATGTGTACCTAACCCCTCACTTAGTTTGAATAAAATAAAAAAAATGAGGAAAAAAACAAGAAAACACTTTTTTCACAAGTTTTGATTATTATTTTTTTTTTTTAGAATTTTTTTATATTAATTATAGTATAAAAAATATATTTATATATAATTTATATTTTCCTAATTTTGTTTTACACTTTATTTTAATTTTTTTACACTTTGTAAAAAAAATAAAAATAAAATAAAAAAACTTTTTTTTTTCTTGTCAGTTTATATCAAGCAATCACTATGACAGCTTGATAAATTAACTTTTTTATTTTATTTTTGGCTATTAGGCTGATCCAAACTTAGGAACAGCTAATAATAACCTTAGAGACTGATCCTGACTTTAGTCAGATTCAGATCTCACTAAAAGCTCTTTGATCGTGCCTAGACGATCAGAAATGATACATTTCACTGAAAAGATACATTTTATCCTTTCAGTGAAATGTATCTAAACATCGGGCTCTCGAGCTGTCAAAACAAATAGCAGAGAGGTGAGGTGAGTCACTGCTGCCTCTCTGCTATTTTGAGCTGTCAAATACGGGATCGCAAATTGCGGTCCTCTATTTGCATGTAACGGCTTCATTCTTTCATTAATGAAAGGAAGAAGCTTTTACAAAAAGCTTAATTATTTCATTAATTAATGCCTCAATACTGAGACATTAATGAATGACTGTTAAATGCTGAGAATCAGCAAATACAGGCATTACAAAGCCTGATATAACTCGTCACGTACAGTGTACGTGGCCAGTCATATAGGCACAAAGTGACAAGACGTACACTGTACGTCTCCCGTCACGAAGGGGTTAATACTTGTTAGCATAGTCGGACAGAGGATAGCTGCAGGTGGTGATGCACTATGGAGTGAACAGATGTCTCACCACTAGTCTTTCTCAGCAAGATTTCTGTTCATCTCTGACCAGCCTAATATAAACTGATTAATGATTGCTGTTTGGGATCAACATCCTTACCCTTTACAAAAATAGTATTGATCTATTACAACCCAATTCCCAAAAAGTTGGGTTGCTGAGTAAAATCGACATAAAAACTGAATGCAATGATTTGCAAACCTCATAAACCCAAATTGTATGCACAATAGAAAATAGAAAACATATCAAATGTTAAAACTGAGAAAATGTACCATTTTAAGAACAAAATATAAGGTAATTTTGAAATTGATGGCAGCAACACGTCTCAAAAAAGTCAGGACAGGGTCATGTTTACCAAGGTGTAACATCCCCTCTTCTTTTACCAACACTCTGTAAATATCTGGGAACTGAGAAGACCAGTTGCTGGAGTTTTGGGAGAGGAATGTTGTCTCATGCTTTCCTGATATAAGATTCTAACTACTCAACAGTCCTGGGTCTGCTTTGTCATATTTTTCATTTCAGGGCTGTTCACATCAAATGCGGTGCGTTCCAGAGCGGTAGAGCAAGTGGCATTTTTTGCGTTTGCAGTGGAACGGAAATTTTGCCACGCGCCCTATCGCACTGTGACCGGGGGAGTGTGGAAGCATTGCCATTTAATTCAATGCACCACCACACCCCCCTCCCGCCTCAGAATGCAGGGGGAAGTTTTGTGAAGGATTGCGGTGCGTTCCAGCAGCTACCGCTCTGGAACACACCGTATTTGGTGTGAACAAGCCCTCAAGATGCACCAAATATTTTTATTTGGTGAAAGGTTTGGACTACAGGCAGACCAGTTAAGCACCCGGACTCTTCTACTACGAAGCCATGCTGTTGTCATAGATGCAGTATGCGATTTAGCATTGTCCTACTGAAATATGCAAGGCCTTCCCTGAAAAAGGCTTTGTCTGGATGGGAGCATATGCTGCTCTAACACCTGGATATATCTTTCAGCATTGATGGTGCCTTTCCAGATGTTCAAGCTGCCTATTCCATATGCACAAATGCACCTCCATACCATCAGAGATGAAGGCTTTTGAACTGAGCGCTGATAAGCCGAAAAGGTTCCTTTCCTCTTTAATTCTGAGCACCCGGCGTCCATGGTTGTAAAAAAAAATATCAAATTTTGATTCGTCTGACCACAGAACAGTTTTTCACTTTGCAACAGACCATTCTAAATGATCTTTGGCCCAGAGGAGATGGTGGTCTTTCTGTATCATGTTCAGATATGGCTTCTTCTTTGCATGATAGACCTTTAACTTGCATTTTTGGATGGCACGGGCGAACTGTGTTCACAGGCAGGGATTTTTGGAAGTATTCCTGAGCCCATGCAGTTATGTCCATCACAGTATCAGTCTTGTTTTTAATGCAGTGCTGTCTGAGGGCCAAAAGATCACAGGCATCCAGTATTGCGTTGCGGCCTTATGTCACTTGTGCACAGATTTCTCCAGATTCTCTGAATTTTTTGATGATAGTATAAACTGTAGATGATAATATATTATATATAACTATATTAGACACAACTTTTACCAGATTGGTGAACCTCTGCCCACCTTTACTTCTGAGACACTCTGACTCTCTGAGATGCTCTTTTTATACCCAGTCATGTTTTCTGACCTGTTGCCAACTAACCTAATTAGCTGCAAAATGATCTTCCAGCTCTTTCTTGTTAGTACCTATTACGTTGCCAGCTGTTTGTTGCCCTGTCCCAACTATTTTGAGATGTGTTGCTGCCATCAATTTCAAAATTACATTATATTTTTCTTAAAATGGTATATTTTCTTACATTTTAAACATTTGATATGTTTTCTATTTTCTATTGTGAATAAAATATGGGTTTATGAGATTTGAAAATCATTGCATTCTGTTTTTATGTAGATTTTACACAGCATCCCAGCTTTTTTGGAATTGGGGTTGTAAAAAAAAGTCATGTTGTGCTCAGAAAAATCATTGGCCTCAACTCATAACCAACAATCAATTACAAGTTTGCTTCAATTTCATGCAGTAACTGATGAAAAACATGCATACCTCCAAACTTTCTGAGATGATAAAGACGGACACCGTATAGTACAAAGTTGTAAGCAAATAAAACACCCCGGCCACCAGATCACAAAGGATTAATTTGCAAAAAGTGATTGGTTAAACCCAAATGTATCATTTTTTAATTGTTATAGAATACATTATTAATTAAAGTATACACAGGGAAACAAAAAGAGGGACATCTGATCGGGAAAGAGGGACAGCAGGATTTGATTTCAAAAGATGGACAGCCCCTCCACGTTAAGGACAGTTGGGAGGTACACATATGAAGGATGATTAATTATTTTCATAGTGAACATCATTGTTCTTCACCCATGCTAAATCTAATAATGCCGTAAATGTCTTCTAAATTAGAGCTAAAAATTATTTGTGTAGCGTATGCAAGAAACAATATATCTGCTGTCTCCAAAGAGGGTTCACAAAGTTAATTGTGCATATGTTTTTAGATGCAAATGCCATGGGGTAGTGTTCTCTGCCCTTTCCTTTTAAGCTTGTTGGTGCTAACAAATCTCATATCATCATAATGCTTTTCCTTGTAATGCAAAGTTATTTTTCTTTCTGCATAACCATATCTCACCAGTGAATCATTTGTCTGTGCACTCACCATATGCTCCTTCGAATGCAGCAATATCCATCAACCTTTCTCCTGCTGTCACTTTTTCTTTCCTGGCTAAAGGCTTGCAGAACATAAGTGAGAAGTCCAGTATTTTCACAAGACTTCATCACATTTTTCTTCCCTTTGTTACATTCCTTCCTTCGCTTTCATCATTCTGATTTACCATCATGAGGAAAGTATTTATAGGAGAAATGTTGTCACTATCAGAGTAAATATTAAAAATCGTAAATAACGACTAAAGTGGACAGTCACCCCAAAACGTGTTGGTTACATCACACACCATATTTGGCTATGAGCACTGAGATTTCAGGACATGGTGTCCCAAGGCTACCCACCTGTTGCAAGCCCTTACAAGGTTTCACTCTGCTATCCATTTATTTTGCATTACAGAGAGGGGACCCACCTGCTATAGCAGCGTGAGTGTAACTCCACAGTTTAGGAAACACAGCCAAGAACCCTGAAAGGGATAGCTCTCCATTAGATTCTCCAAGAGATTAAAAGAATCTAGCTGGTGATTTGTCTCACAAGTGTTCATCTATAGCTAAAATATCAGTATTAGTTGCACTGATTATTTACATAATAATGTTAAGCAGACATAGTGATATCCTTCAGGCAGTGGAACACTGATAAATAATGTATCTTTTCTAGTTATTCTTTAGTGTTATATACTTAACTGTGGTGTCCAAATAAAAAAGGTCAGAAAACACTAGATAATAAATGTCTTAGATTTAAACCATGAGCCAGAATTAAAACATGTCATAAAGAAATCATGTTAGAGGGCATTGGTGTCCATTCAGACACATAGGAGGAAGTGATTTTGGTATTGTTTAAATATAACAATAATGGGCTTGCAGAACTATGATATACGAGGGTCAATACAAAAGTGATGCCATGTCTGTAATTTGAGATCTATTAGTGTGACTGTTCATGTACCATGTTATAAAGGTGTCCTTACCCCAATAATAAATGCTTTTTCTTTTTCAGATTGAGTGATTAGAACCATGGATCTGCAGCTAAAATAACAAACTGTAATTGAATTTCTGGCGAAAGAGGGTTGCCCACTTAAGGAAATCCATAATTGGCTAAAAAATGTTTGATGGGGACGTTGAAGTGGAATTTCAGTTTCTTCTTCTTGAAACTTCTTCACCTAATGCTGCACATTGCTAATGTCTACTACAACGTCCCCATAAACATTATTTATCAGATTATGGATTTCTTTAGGTGCACAACCCTCTTTCGCCAGAAATTAATTTACAGCTTTTAGTCGCAGATCCATGGTTCTAATCAGTCAAACTGAAAAAGAAAAACATACATTAGTGGGGTAAGGACACCTCTATAACATGGTACATGGACATTCACAGTCACACCAATAGATCTCAAATTACTAACATGGTGGCATTACTTTTTGATTGACCCTCGTAAAACTGTATAGTCTATAGAATTTATTTGACATTTCTCTGTGGTGCTGTATCAGAAAATGGATAACCAATGCAGTGTAATCACATTTAGCAATCAGGAGTCATGCTGTTATATAATGTGGTCTGATCCATACATTGTCATCACATTTATAGGCGACCCATGACTCTCGCAATAGTCTTTGCAGCATTAAATACAAAATATTTTGTTTATTTGTAGTAAGATTAGTACCCTAATTGTATGTTCTTATTAAACAAATGGGAAGGATGGCAGGACTTTGCATATTTACAGAAATAAACATTATACACAGTATTTATGGTACTTATTGTACATGTATACCAAAAAAAGTGAAATAATTTGTGAAAGGTATCATAAATTTGGCTAGCTTCATCTGTCTTCTTTCCTGCTTTGTTCATACTGCATTTCTATTTATTTTGAACTTTTCCTTTGCCATGACATGCCTCTGTATTTTCGGCCGCAGGCTAGTTAATAAGCACTCTTTGACTATGTTAATGGTGAAGGGACTGGCTGGGATGGAAACTGAAGTCCTCTTTTTATTCACAGGCCAGCTACAATCAGGCAGCTGCAGTGAGAGCTTCCCCACGTTGCCCATCCAATGACCTCAACCCCGATGTGGAGGGAGCACCCTCTTTATGGGTGAGAGGTAGTTCAGTCTCCATGCCAGCTCAATCCTGGGCCTCTCCTGAGCAGAGACTGCCTGTTATGCCAAATTATGTGTGGTGGTATTATGATGTCGACTCCTGCCCTCTGGGAACTGAGCTGAGACCAGCAAACCCATTTCACTTAGGACATCAAACTGGAATTGACCCTCGGTCCCAGAAGAGAAAGGCGAGTGTTTTTCCACCATGCCCAATATTCCATACTATGTCTAACATTCTGCATTATGGACAATCTTTTCATGTATAGCAGTTACAGTGGACTCCTTTAACACTGCTTTCTATTCTCTCTTGTATTTTTTGTACTTGTACTTTTTATGACCCAACTCTTTTCATCTCTGTTCATATAAGTTCATATTTTCCTCCTTTGCTTTCATAAATAACAAAATTGTTTTAAAAGTATGTTTCTCTTTTGCTAATAATTTTCTCTTTGTTCTTTCTGTCAGCTTTCCATGTTACATTCCATTTTTCTCTGTAGCAGAAATGTATTTTATTGAAACATGTTTAATGATTTGTTTTCTGTTATACACAATTGGACAGTGGACAGCAAGTCATGGAGTCCAACATTGCATGACTGATTAGAACTTCCAACTGCTTAAACTGAAATTCGGTACTGCACAGCATAGCTCTTGTCTCTTATTGCCTTAAAGACGATGTCCGGGCATGTACAAAATTAAAGCTTGCAGTGTAGCTACCCCTGCACTGCAAGGGATAAATGCTCATTTTAGTCAAGAGTCTAAAATAAAAAGCATGTACTCACCAGATCATCGGTTCTGCCTAGCTGCTAGATCGATCCCTGCAGCCTCTTCTCCCTGGGCTCGGCAGTCTAAGGACCCATGGTGTCATCACGTCCATTTACTTGCAATGGACCTGAGGATGTTGAGGGACATTCGGCAGCCAGAGCAGAGGGGGGTGGGAGGTAAGTGGTACTAAGGGACCAAGTATTGGGTGAGTTTTTTTTATCTTTGATTTTAGAAGCTAGACCAAAATGAGCACTTAACTCTTGCAGTGGGGTGGTAGTCCCACTGCAAGGGTTAATTTTTTAGATGCCTGGAGTTCTTCTTTAAGTCAAATTTCCGCTTCATTGAAATCTCATTCCAAGTCTACCAAATTTTGCAAGCATTTTATCAAAGTTTGTTTTAAATGTGTACCCTTTTCTGTGTTGGAGATCACGAAATCCAATTTTCTTTGGAATGCTCATATTTAAAAAAAAAAAATAGATTCAGGAGCATACAGTGCAGAACTTGTCAATCAGCATGTCATCTCAGTTACATGTCTGTGTTCTGGACTGATGACTCTTCTGGCTAGTGCTGGGCAGGGTGAGTGTGGGGAGTTTTGTCGGAAAATAGATTGCAATTGCTAATATTTGCTACTCATCAGTAAGAAATTTGACATAGTATCTTAGCACAGCACACAAGTATTCCTCAAAAGGTATCTTTAGCAATTGTTCCATACACTTCTTATGATTCTATATTTGCTGCTACCCAAAAGCTAAAAGTTACACTTTAAAGAGCAGCTCTGAATTTAAGCACAGTTGTTATTATTATTATTATTATTATTATTATTATTATTATTATACAGGATACTTCATTTTAAAATGAAATGCTGCTAAAATCACTGCATATAACAAAAAATCAACATTAAAGTGACATTAGACTCAGGAGTGAAATCCTAAAAAGTGTTCTTTCACATGTGTGTTGAGAATTTAATAAAAGAGCAACGTTGATTAACGCACCTTTAGTCAGCAGGCATTTTTAAGGCATTAAGGAGGTGTCAAAAAAGCTTGCAAAATGCCCTGCAAGTAGGGGAGTGTTAAAGGGGAAGTGATGTAATAAAGGGAAGTGACAAGCTTTGAAGTGTGCTTAGGCTGTGGTGAAATTTGCAGGCATATTGTTGTTTTTCTGTCCGGTGCATTTCTGCATTAATATAGATCATACAATTCTGGGTGTTGCTCAACTGCTTGAATTAGCCATGCAGCATTTTTTTCAGACATGATTGGTGCTGGCTGGTACTTGCAATGTCTGGCAATGGTATGGCTGGCACTGCTGAGTTGCCACTGGTATGGCTGGCACTGCTTTGGGTAACACTAATAACAGCTGGCACTACAGGGTGGCATAGGTCAGGCTGTCACAGGTTGCAAGTACCTGGCTGGAAGCTGTCCTTATGCTGGCAAAATGCTGGCTGTGTGCAGACAGGAAGTGGCATCTGCACCTCCTTTGTCCACTTACTCTATGATTCCCCAGTGGTTTCTGGGATTGCAAAACCTCCTATGCCTCTCCTAAAACACCTTTGCAATGCTTCTTAACCCCTTCATGACTGAGGCCTTTTTTTCATTTTTTGTACCCATGTTATATTCCACATTTTAGGCCTGAAAATTACATGCCTGAAAAATGCTATAATAGCACTGGCCAAGTGTTTAAGGGTGTTTCAATGGAGGCATTTGTCCAGTGGCAATGCCTCATGAATGCGACATGCAGTCTATTTTTTAACACGACGCTAACACCCATGTGTGAACTGCACTGGGCCGTTGCTATTGTATTATCCCACACGAGCGTTAATAGACAGAGGCTTTAAAAATGCTTCTCTAATGCCTGAGTTTAACACACATGTGAAAGAGGTCTAACGCTGGCGCGTTTCAAAGGGCTATCCGGCTGTATCGTAAATGGATAAGCACGGCAAATACGCCCCAAAGAAGCTCCTGTACTTCTTTGGGCATAGGGTGTCTTTCAGCGCGTTCCTACGCGCTGTAAAACGCCCAGGGGGGGAAACCATGCCCATAGGCAATTATTGGTTTTCACATGTTGAGCGTTTTACAGTGCGTAGGAACACGCTTTAAAACGCCCAGGTGTGAACCAGGCCTAAGTATTAACAAAAATGTATCTTATTTGTGTATCACTCGGCTGTAGATTCTCAAATCATCTCTGAATTGGTGCTGACACTGTACTTCCTTCTGGAGGGTGGCTACTTTTGTACCCCATGGTCCTTGTGTGTGTTGTAAAGTAGCCACTACTCCGAGCCAGCTCACTCCCATGATGGACTACAATCTCACCTTTAGTTAACTAATTATTATTGAAATTATAGTCCATCAAAGGAGTGAGCTTGGACCAGTGGCTACTTTACAACACACAGGGACCATGGGGGACAAAAGTAGCCACCCTCCAGAAGGAAGGACAGTGTCAGCACCAATTCAGAGATTATTTGAGGATCTACAGCTGAGTGATGAAGAAATAAGATATATTTTTGTTAATAGTTAATATACTTGAATGCATGTTTAAGATTTAACTCCTGAGTATAGTGTCACTTTAATATTTACTTTTTTTGTGTAATTAGACTGCAGTTAATATTATAATTAGCTGCAATTTAGCAAACAACAACCACCTCACATATCATGTGTTTACTTCACTTCTTGACAAAATTTTAGGGCTCAGAGCAGCAGATGTGCCAAGCTATAATCAGGGCCGGCCTTAGCAGTGCGGCCGCACAGGGCGCCATGGCAACAAGGGCCCGTGCGGCCGACACAGCCCGTCCTGGGGGAATAATGCATTGCAATGTGCTGCAGCACAAGTTTAATTGTTACGTACAATAAGTTTAAACAACAAAGCAAAAAGCAATCACAGCAATGCGTACATGCACCTCAGCAGCCATGCGTTATGTGCTCCTTAATGTAAGCCTGCTGATGTGAATGAGCACTACATGACATGTAACATCAAAGCAGGAAAAGCTTATATTGCATTATGACATACAATACAGTAAAAGCTTAAGTTACATAGCCATTAAGGTAATGTAAATGTTATTAACTTTTATTCTATTTTCTTACTCTAGAATAAATGGTCTTCGCTGGCTGTTTTTCTTCCCCTTAGACAAGCTGCTCCTAGATTTGGTCTTGGCTAAAAATAGTGATATAAAACAATCTTTCAGTTTGACAACATGGTGTGTTCTCAGTTACACTGATGTTGCCAGGAGATCTGCTTACCATGTCTACTGGCTTAAAACGTTAAAACTATAAATACAGTTCATGGCCTTACTATTATATACATTGGTATTAAACACACCAGTAGAGTGATTTCCGCAAACTCGGTCATATTGTAATCATACAGAATGTGTTCTTGTAATCAAACTTGCCTCAGGAAAATCTTTGTTTACTTTTCTGTATGATATGAATAGTTACTCTATATCATGGCACCAGTATGAATAGACAATCGTTCCATTAAATTAACACAGGAAGACAGTATAAGCCTGAGCTCTTTGACAGTCCACATTCCACCACAGCTCTAAAATTATGTTATGATGAATATTTGTATTAGAAAATCTAGCTCAGGCTATTCTACCCAAAGTTTCTCACTCAATTTTAACATACATTTTATACACTTTTCTATAAGTTACTTTTAGAAAAAGTGACTGTGTGTCCTATTGAATTATTAGAATGTGTGACCGCGTGAACCACCTTATAAAGCTATTTGAGCTTGTTTATCAACGCAATGCTCGCATCAGCTTTAATTCCCAGATTTATATAACACTGACATATTATACACAACTTTGCAGAGTCATTTGCGTTAGTTCCTCTTATATTTCACTCAAATTTTCCTATCATGGTAATAGTCACACTTTGGTCAGGAGGAATTCATCTGCCTATGTTTCTTTGGATCTGAGAAGAAACCAGCGTTATGTAAAGCGGTCCTTTCATGCAAATGAAAGGTCCACTTTCCAGCCAGTCCTCTACCAATTAGCTGCAAAAAAAGTTTAAAAATAAAGGTGTAATAAAAATAGTTTAAAACATATTTACCATGGTCACGACCAACGCGTCTGGGGAACACCAGCCAGAATGTCTCACTCAGCTCTCTGGCAACCGATGACGTCAGTGAAGTGAGCAAGAAACCGGTCAGAGCATCACAGGTTGCTAAGAGCCATTAACAACCTGGGACGCTGTGGCCACCCCTCAGTCATCCCCCCACACCTGCCACCCTCCAATGAGATGCCGCCTGAGGCAACCGCCTCGGGCTGCCTCATTAGCGGGACGGCCCTTGGTCCAACTATCCCAGGAGGCAGTAAAGAGGTGTAGTGATGTCACCTACTCTGACTGGAAGTGTTGTAAGCTGTAACCATGTTATTATTTTTGAGCAGAATTCCCTGGAGCAGGAACAAAGCAAACAATAAAAATCTGAGAGATGAGATAACTATTCCACACTCATACTAGGCTTTGGCTAGGGGTTCCATTTTAAGAAAGCAAAATTGTTATTTGAATCTGACTCTGTGAGCATTGCTCCTTTGTTCAATCAAAACAAAAAAAAAGTTTAAATCTAAGTATTGACAAAGGAGCACAGAAAGTGTTTATTGGAGATGACTTAAACAAGTGTGTTAGTCATCTCCAATAAACAATAAGGTCCTTTTTTTAAATAATTACAGTGTAGTTAATTCTCCATTCTGAAGTACTATATGGTAATCCATATTGATATAATATAACACAGCATTGCACTGTTCTGTACACCTAGGGGTCTATTCACGAAGCTGCCGAGGACAGCCGAGTGAATGACCGATCTGAAGTGAAGTTAGGCGAACACTGTTCGGCTATTCACTTCAGGCTGGCGCGGCTGATTTCAGCCACACTTTTGGCTATTTCAATTTGCAATAGCCAATCGTAAACCAGCATTGTACCCGCCCTCTGCTGATGGACCTGATGGGGAACTGCAGCAGAGGGCGGGAGCAGGAGAGCAGGAGACTCCCGAGCCGCCAGGGAGAGTTAGCTGTTTGGAGATCAGTGTCCCTGGTTAGCAGGTAACCAGGGACGCTGATCTCACTGCAAGTGGCTGGAGCCAGCCGTAAGATCACGGCTGGCTCCGCCCAGCTGTCAGAAGCAGGCTGTCTGGCCGGCCGCTCGGCCAGCTTCGGCTTTCAGCACGGTTCAGCCGAGCCGATGCATATGCGTTCGGCTCGGCCGAGCCACTCGGCCATGATCGGGAGCTGTACGGGCTATTGTGAATAGCCCATACAGCACCCCTTCGGTTCTACTGAACCGAAGGGGTCCTGGGGCCGAAGCTAGCCGAAGGATCGGCCAAAGCTACGGCTAGATCCTTCGGCAGCTTCGTGAATAGACTCCTAAGTGACACACAGGGGTATGTGTACCCCCAGGCTGGGTTGCTTCTGCTTTAACATGTAATTTCATCCTCACAGGTCTAAGTTTCAGCTAATAAATTAAAGTGACACTAAACTTGGGAGTTAAATCTTAAAAATACATTCAAGTGCCCTATTAACAAATATGTATCTTATTTGTGTTTCACTCAGCTGTAGATCCTCAAATCATCTTTGAATGATACTGTCCTTCCTTCTGGAGGTTGGCTACTTTTGTTCCCCATGGTCCCTGTGTGTGTTGTAAAGTAGCCAAGCTCGCTCCTCTGATGGGCTACAGTCTCAATACAAATTAGTAAACTAAACATGAGATTGTAGTCCATCAAAGGAGTGAGCTTGGAGTGGTGGCTACTTTACAACACACACAGGTACAGTGGGGAAGAAAAGTAGCCACCCTCCAGAAAGAAAGACAGTGTCAGCACCAATCCAGAGATGATTTTAGAATCTGATCTAACTCCTGGGTTTAGTGTCACTGTAAATCTAAAACAAATCTGAATAATGTTGTTTTCATAATTAGGTATTAAAGATAATGCAAGTACAGATGTCAAGTGGTGCATTAGATAAAGTAACCTGTACTGGTTGGTACTTTATCAATTAGAAAATAAAATGGCAACATTTTTTTAAAAGTTGACTACCTTTGCAATACAGCAGAAAAAAAAGATTAGTTTAGAAGAGTAAGGACGCCCTCTTGTGGTTAGTCTGGAATATTTTGCGTTACTACTCACAGTAGCTTCATTCATTACAAAAAGCAATCTTATTCTAATAATAAATTGTAAATAAACGGTATGTATAGATTACCAGAGGCACTATGAGCTGAGCATGGATGTTCAGCTTTGTATTAAGCCAAGACAAAGTATTGCTGTCTTTTTGCCACACTTGCAGTGTCACACTGTTCCATTAAAATGTTCGCTGTACTTGTAAGTTTGCTATCTGGATTTTAGGATGAACACCTAAGAGTTTATGCTTTTGTTCAGTGATATGAAAAAATCAGAAATGATCTAATTACAGTGCCTAGAATGCAGATTGTTTGGCTACACTTTACATTGCTCTTCACATAGCTTTATAAATATGTCTTCCATTGAACTTTACTCGTAGAATAATGTAAAACAAATGCCACCAAAAAATAAAATGTTATTTGATATTTTGTCCACAGGTATGTCGGGAGTACCAGCGTGGAAACTGCAATAGAGGAGAAAATGAATGTCGGTTTGCCCACCCATCTGAGAGCGCAATGATTGATACCAATGATAATACAGTCACTGTGTGCATGGATTACATTAAAGGAAGATGTTCACGGGAAAAGTGCAAATACTTTCATCCGCCTGCACACTTGCAAGCCAAGATCAAGGCTGCTCAGTACCAGGTCAATCAAGCTGCAGTTGCTCAGGCAGCAGCCATGGTGAGTATCTTCAAACGGGGAAAATTGAAACACTTAAGTGGCATCCTTGATGCTTCACCACAATGTTTGCTTCCTTGGCAGCTAACTGGGGGCTTATCAGGGAAAAATAGCTAATGCATATTGATTAGATTGTATCTCACAGCCAGCCTGTTATTTATTACTTCTATGGTGTGCTTTTCTCTTCCCTTCAGTAAGCAAACTAAATCCATTCTTGACTTGAGAATTAGGGCTCTCGGGGTTGATTGAATTCTGTTATGGGGGTGTAATACTTGAATCCTCAGAAGGTCAGTAATCTGCAGGTTATTTGTTATTACAAATATTATTTATTTATCTTCACAAATATGGAGATGAATGATCCTGTGGTTGCTTAGAGGCCCCTATGGGCTTATGATAGTGAAACGTTCAGAGTGCAATAATCACCATATTACAGTTTACTGAGGTCACGCTATTTATTCTTGTTTGCCTGCAATGGGTTACTTGATTTTGCATTATTATATTAATTTGGAGTTATAACTTTGCTGCTCAATGCATTGTTTATGCTAGTTGCCTGTTTAGGTCAAGAAAGACATACTAGTCACAGATAGCTGTAGTCTTTTTAGGCTAGCCTGACAGAAGAAACAAATATCTTTCGTTTTGGTAAAGTAAACTATCCAAAAACTGAGAGTGTGGTAAAAGTACATAAGCAGACATTATCTTATTGAAAACTACAAGTCAAAACAATTGGTAGGCCCAGGGGTGTAGACAGATATGAAAATCCTGACTTTTCAGGCAATGTCAGGCCTGGTCCCACTTTACTCACCCCTGTGTTCCTTATTGGTCAGCTAAGCTGCCTATTAACATTTAAGGTCCCATAAATCAGTTTAGAAAATATGATGTCAAACGCCAAAAGAAAAAAGATTTGCATACAAATCCAGCTGCTTATATCTCTAAATGTAAGTGCATACACATTATGAATAGCCCAGCATATGAAATAACATATATGCTATAGTTCCTGACCCTCTAAGGATATGTTTCATTCTCCACCCATGGCAGATATATGGCAAATCTGGATCAGAGTGTATTGCTTTGAATATATTTTTGCAAACAAATCATTACAGTGTACAATTAGTATGGCTGGCTAAAATAGTGGTTCGTTTTTAAACTGAATCTCTGTCCAAGTGTAAAGGAAGATATGCATTGCAGCATTATAGTTTATAATTGCTACTGTGTACTGTACAAGACTGTATTTTGTCTTGTATGCAAAAATAAATGGTACGACACAAGTAACATGAAGGTATAACAAATGAGCTTGCTTTGACAGCTTTATTGCCATCTATAACCTATTGTGCAATATAACACTGCAAAAGGAGATGGTGTGCCTATACTGCTAATGTACTATGCCTTTCCTCTTTCTTGACCACTATATCACAAACACCCCAGCGAGATATTGAGGTAGATGTCAAAGTATTTGCTTAAATTTTAGTGGTGCTGCTGAGATGATTATTCAGAAACTCTTGTTTAATGTCTTCCTATAACTTCTTCAACATTGAATTAGTTTGTTACTCGGAGTAACTGAAAGCTTGACAGTTGTAGCACATGAGTGAATATTGATAATCTGCTAGTCTGATTATTATCTCACTCTTCACAGCTGGTTGACTACATTTCTATAGTTCTCTTTGTTAAAAACATGTAGCAGAACTCAAGGAAGAAAGGTTTGCATTGAAACATAACTGCATTCCATTAGAATTCTTTCTGGCAACATTTTATTGTTATCTGCTGTTATAGACAGGCAACATGCAAACCTACAAAAGGAACATTTGCCTTTGGATAGCTTTTTATTCTGCATGGGCAAAACAGATCAAGATGCATCATCGGTTCTACTTATAAAGTTTATTATCTCATTGCCTTGGTGTGAATACTAAATTTATAAAATACCGCTATGGTTTGAACAGCTGGTCATCTCTATCCTTTAAGCATGTTTGTTTGAACTGACCATTATGATGAAACGCTCTAAGCCTAGTTAACAATATCCATACTATATATACATACCACCAAATGCTATGCATGAACTAAGGACACGTGACATTCAAACAAGCATGCAAAACCTGACTTTACAAAACATTTCAAAAGCTTGATGGTTAAGCCCTTTAAATGTATTGAGCTGTATCTGTACTAGCAAAAATGTGGCTGTTAGTTAAACAGAATGTAATTAATATAATTTATGTCACTAGTGAAAAAGTGGTAGTTGACAATAACATATCAGTGCGTTTTACTGTGCATGCCTAGTCTTGTTATTTGTTATTTACGGCATTCGGATGATTTGTTTTTTTATTTGTTTTTTTTTTCCTCACCTACCAAAATATGCACTGCTGCCCCCATGATGCACCTCTGCTTGCTGTTTATGTTAATGCGCTTGAACCCCATTGGCCCATTGCCATCATGTGCTCGCTGCCTGCTAATTAAGACTCAGTCGGCTGTCAAATCACTGAAGCGACCCCTCGAGGCAACCTTTGACCTGGTACTATGACCTTTCACCTTTAAGCTTGGCATGTAGCTTTATTGTACAAACAAATGTTAAACTTACAAAAATAAACTTTTTTTTAATGTTTTTGTTGTATGGTCAGAAAATACAATTCCAGACTGACTGTGGTTTACAAAATATACATGTGCACACAAAAAATACAAGTATGTGTACAAATATAGTTGTTTTGTGTATATAACAATTAATGAGCCCCTAGAATAGTAACCACACTCAGCTCTGCCACAACATAATTTGTATTGTGGAATAGAGAGACCTGTCTATTTATGTAATTGTTTGTACTGTATCTGTGTGGTTGGCATGGCTTTATTGCTATTCTTATGTATATGTTTAGTTTTAACATTTGTAAGTCAGTGTTAACATAGTTGCATGCAGTAGTAGAGTTTGCATGTGTAGATAGGGTTGGGGAAGTGTGGGTCTGGTTCAACATGACCCAACCTTCTTCAATCATTCTGTAAAACTGTTGCTTTATTCATTGACCTTCATGGAGCTAGCAGTGCAGAAACCTCAGCTTTGATCATTTTTTTAATTTTGTTTGAAGATTAAACATAAGGACATTGCCCATGTTACATTGTATCTGCCATATAGCTCCAAATTTCATTTTTTAGGAAATAAAAACAATCAGATTTTTTGACATGGCACGGATAAAACTCTTCTATAATTTCTGTTGCCTCTGTGTTTAAAAAGATAATCCACTTGTAAATATAATGAGAGGAGTAGAGGGGAGATAATTGGCTTGTGTGAACTACCCTCATCTACCAGTTTCTCATCTGCCAATGATTGGTAAGCTCTAGTGTAATCTTCTGGGACCTATGCCTGTCACTGAACCTGCCTCGGTCAGAGATTCCTCTATAAAGAACAGTCAAACACGTTGGCTGGTCCTTGAACTGCATTACACGGACCATTAGTGGATCGGTAGTAGGTGTCCTTTAAGAGGTGCAGAACACTTTGTCAGGAATCAGCCGAGATCACAATCTTTTATTGTATTTCTGTACTAGATGGCTGCTTTGTTTGCTGATGGCTTATCTCACTCAGCTCTGGAGAAGTAGGCCAAGAGGTCAATTGAAGTCACTTGTTCTCCTCTCCAGCTCAGAGTAGATTTACAATGATCTTTGGATACTGATCTCTTTACCTTTTATTTACTTATTCTCTTCATTTCTTTTATGGTTTCCTCTAACTCCTTGGATTGAAGGGAATTCCTCAAAATGTACTTCCCCCATTACCAAAGAGGCCTGCACTTGAAAAAACCAATGGTGCCACCGGAATGTTTAATACGGGTTTTTTCCAGTACCAACAGGCTCTTGCCAACATGCAGCTCCAGCAACAAGCAGCCTTTTTCCCACCAGGTAAGTTCGGCCTAAAGCCAGTCTCCATTAGGGAAAGCTAATAAATGGACAATGACATGACATTTACTCTAATGGAGGTTTTGATTTGTTTTGCAATAATGGTGTTAATTACTGATTTGTGATCAAGTATTTGAGGGGCGTTTTGCATGCTGTGTGGTATTTGTCTCCAGTGGGGCTAACAGTGACAGCATTACAGTAATGGGGAATCTGAATAGCAAGATATGCATGCAAGAATTTATGTACACACACTGTTGTTTGGCCCATATTTTGGTCCTGTTGATGATTTTGAGTTGACTGGTTACTTACTATGTGGTTAACACTGCCATGCCTCCTTTCCAGTGCTATAGCTGTATTTAATCATAGAGATGCTCATTAGTTTTAGACGACTCTGCCCGTGTTCTATTCACCAAAAATTGGTTGAATATTGCTTAAAATTATGCAAACCCAAACTTAGAGGTAAAGTCCCGTTGGGGTTGAATCTTGTTAAAATCTGGACATTTTTATTGCAAATAGGAAAACTAGTGTTAGGAAAAGGCACAAGAAGCTGGGCACTGCCATTGGGGACATGTACCAGTGCAAAAATAAAAAAAAACCATGCTTGGGTAATGTGTTACAGCTGTACATGGTGTTATGGAACAGTATGATTTGCACAGGCAGTCTCAGCAACAGTGTACAATAGAAGCACATATTTGGCAGCAGGACAGTTTTAAAGAGTAAGGCTAAACCCAAATTTACTAAAGACAAAGAACACAGGCTGTGGCTTTACTATATGAATTAAGATACTGCAGAGGATACAGCAGTGTAAAATTGGCCAGTTGCAGGACAATTGTAATCAGGGGAAAAAGGGCCTAACTGGTTTATGCCTAACTTTTATCTTATGAGAATAGCGGAGTATATCTAATGGGAGTGGTATAATGTTAGCTGGCTTACGTGCACATTGCTGCACTTTGCTTTAAGTACTCGAAAAAATACCATATCAATATAAAAAAAAAGAAAATACCATCCCTGAAACAAAATCCATTTTTTAAGGGAAGCCCTGCAGTACAAAAATGTTTTCAATGTTTTACTGTGCAAAGTATTTTACTATTTACTATTTTGCTGTTAGCATATCTATGGATAAAAAAGTTCTATACTGCAAGAATTTTTGTATAAAGAAGGTAAAATTAATTGGGGAGTCTCTTTATGCTGCTGAGCTTATAAATCTAAGCTTTATGCAAGACTGCTAAAAACCCACTATTCCCATAATTATGAATATAACAACTTTGTTTTTGTTTTTTGTTTTTCATTAGCTATTTAGTGATCTATCAAATATAACATGAATGCATTTTATTTTACAGTTTATTATAAGAAGCAAAAATAGATTTTAGAGTGTAACTGGCCATGACAAATCTCCAAAACAAGGTACTGAACCTTGAAATTAGAGATTTTTTTTAGCAGCTATAGAATGTTTATATCATTGAAAAGGGGGTTTAAGGTGTGGTAGACAAAAGTAAGTAATACATGGGTTAGGAAATGTAGCATGCGCAAACTGCCATCATATGACTCTCACTGTAACAACACTGAACACACAATGCTAACATGCAGTGACTGCGTCTCTCTGGGATCCTTACATTGCATAATTTAAAGGAGAACTATGGAGTTAAGGCTTTTCCCCATAGTTCTCCTTAGGGTAACGGGAGGACACAAACTAGCGTCCTCCCGTCACCCTAGGCTCAGTATACCGCGAACTGTAGCTCGCAGTATACTGAGACGCCGCAGCTGAAGCGGATCCTGACAATTATGTCTGGATCCGCCCAGCTGCAAGATTGACAGCTGGCTCTGCCTATCTAGAGACAGAGCCAGCTGTACCAGCCCCCTCCCCCGTCCGTTCCACCAGTCAGCGCTGGCGGATTGGAGTGGGGAATCCAGCCCCTCCCCTGTCACGGCAGAGAGCCGTGACAGGATCGAGAGGTGAGCGAACGCCAGTATGTGTTTGCTCACGTTCCGATCTACTGAGCCGACCTGTGACAGTTTCATTGTCACAGGTCGGCTAGAACTATGA
Source organism: Nanorana parkeri (assembly GCF_000935625.1). NCBI lineage: Eukaryota > Metazoa > Chordata > Amphibia > Anura > Dicroglossidae > Nanorana > Nanorana parkeri. Next base: position 376,931 of record NW_017307573.1, read on the forward strand.
GGTGAGTGAAAAGAACTCACCTCATAGTTCTCCTTTAAGGCAAATATTACTTAAAAATCAAGTGCGGTTAAGGTGTATACATTAGAAATGTCTTGAAGCAGGTGACTTATTTAAGGGGAAATATCTGTGTGAGACATCTCAAATCAGCTGTCATTATCTCACTACCAAGTTGAATAATAGTTTTGAAGCAGTGAACCTGGAGTTATCTCTGACCTGCAATTTATATGAAATCCTTGAGTCAGAGAATGGAAGTTTCATCTGAGGATTCTCACACAGGTATTTTGGATTATGACAGATTACATTTAAAGCAAAATTAAGAGAGCTTTGTTGCCAAAATGTATGATGATCCCAAGAAATTGGGATTTCTGTCTGCAAATATGTCTAATCCTTTTGCTGTTTTGTTTTCTTTTATTGGCATTGTAAAAGTGCAGTGATGTGTAGTTACCTAAATCAAGAAACAGGATACAGAGAACAGCTCAGCGGCGTAACTATAGCCATAGGAGGGCCTTGGGGTGTAAGGGGACCCCATTAGGTTGTTGAGGCAAACTAAGCATATAACATGTATAGATAACGCTGTACTGTATCATTAAGGGTTGGAGTGGTTACAGTTTTTCACTCACCTCATAGTTATCCGTCAAAGCCTTGCTGGGTCTGTCTTTAATATATACGAGCCACAGACCCAGAACGAGCATGCTGTGGATCAGTGTCAGGAAAATGTCATAATTCTTATCTCTATACTTGCTCCAGGTCAGTGAATCAGGAAGCATTAAAGTATTAGCATTAGACAGGTAGAAACACACATGCATTATCAATAAGAAAGGCTAGTAATGGCAGTCTGCATAGTTCTCTCATGACAGATATACTAAGTGCTATGGCTGCATGTAGACAATCTAGTCTTATCATGCGTATGACCTGTTACTCCATCCTGGTACACAGGCATACAAAATACAAGAAGGGATTAGTTAAGGAGATATCTGTGTGGTGTACACTCACAAACTGTATACAATTGTAGTGGTTGCAGTTAAATTAGGACACCAATCTTACATTTCATTTTTTACTGTTCAGAAGCAGTAACCTGACTGTCAAGGCTTGCCTATCTATAACATAAGCCGCTGTGCATTTAAACAAGGACAAAAGCACTTACTAGGGCATTGTTCACTGATAGTAAGCTTTGCCAGTATGTAATTTCCTCCAAAAACATATTGTCCTTATTGCAGCACTAACAAATGAGGTGATGGGTAATCCACTCTACCCTGCTCCATAAATGTGCTAATCACCCACTATGCTCTTTTGTGATTTGTGTATGCTCACAGTTTTATGCCACTGTTGCCATAATAACAAAATTCTTTCTTGTTTGATTTTTTTTCTCTAATAACATGTGTGATGGGTTTTTTTTTTAATTCTTTTCCCTTTTCAATCCACCTTCCTGTTGCAATGCATGATGGGCAGGCTCAATATTGTGCATGACACCCTCTGGAAGTGTTGGTAGGTGCCAGCTTTGTTTCTTGAATATTTATTATGCCTGGTGAACTGTTTTCTTGCACTCAAAATCCATCCTGGCATTATGTGCCCAGGGAGTACTGTCCCGCTAATTGTAATACAGAGATAATTATATGACATTTAATTATTTATTAGGTCATGCTTTAAAATTTGCTGCTCAGAACTTGACTAAATTAACTATCTGCTATGGATTGGATTTTGACTGTATTTCCTAGTTTGTAATACAATTAAAAATGTTGTTTCATGAAACTGTAAAGCCATTTTATGTTTTTTATGTTAATGAAAGTAGAAATAATTTTACATGCCTCCTTTACTTCAATCCCCAAGCACAGTGGAGTTGGCATTTGGTTGCCAGAATAAATATTTGCTGGAATTCCATAGAATAATATTTATTATAATAATGATGGATCCTGGTGCAAATAGTATGGTGGTCTCAAAAAGCACGGTGCTGCAATTGTGCAAAAGCATTATACGAATTAAATTAGAATTAGAAGGAGTCAAATACCTAGGGACTCCTGAAAAGCAGTGGTTTAGATATTGAAGAAATCACTGCAACCAGTGGCAAATTTAAAAAGTTTCCTGCTGAGATTAGATTCCAAAGGAATGGGACACTTATGCTACAAGCCCCTGTTTCTAAATACCTCTGAGCCTGAGGCACTACCTTCCTCCAGTTCTGTTATCTTCTCTAAGTCTAGTGTCAGGCAAGATGCAATTAAAGATGTTCAACATTAATATTAAAAGGAGTATTCACATTACAAAAAGCAGGTTAGAATAACATAACTGGGTTATAGGAACGTATACAGTATGCAAATACCTTTCCTCGGACATGCCCCCAACAAACCACAGTACAATGCTAAAGCTGTGGTCCCAACATTGCTGCCCTAAGGCTGAATGTGGCCCTTTGTTTACCTTTACCTGGCCCTTGCAACACTATTCCACTGCCACTGATATGATGGGGCAATATTTATTCTACTAACACCAATGATGAGATGCTATTCCTTCCACTGACACAAAAAGGATAGGACACTATTCCTTCCACTGGCACAAAGGATGTAGCATAATTCTTCCAACTAACACCAAAGATGGGGCACAATTTCTCCCACTGATACCATTGATTCCTACACAATTCCTACCACTGATGACACCATTTATTGGGCATTGTTTCTTCCACTGACACCAACAATGGGACATTATTTTTTCCACGGATGCAACTAATCGGTTACTATTCCTTCCAGTAATACCAAGGCTAGATATTTTTTTTACTCCCACTGACCATCCATCCAGGGTTATTTTTTACTCCTGCTGATCACTGAGCCTGAGACATTTTTTACACCCTCTCATCACTGGTGCTTGGACATTTTCTACTTATACTGACACAATCTACCCTCTAAAATGATTTGGAAAGATTGAGGACCTATGTGCTAAGGTTTAGTTTGGATTCTAATACAGGAATACTGTAGTATGTACTATCATCTTGCAGTACCTGCCTTACCTAGTTATATTAGTTTATCCAGATTTTCTTAATGACAGGTTCTCTTGAAAGTTTCTAAGCAAAATTACTTACTCAATAAGACAAAGTGCAGTGTACAATATACAGTAACCCGTGGCAGTCAAGTTATTTTCCTGACTTCAGTAAACTTATAGAGGTCTGGTTGTTATTTGTATGTCATCTCTGCATATTCCACTGCTACGTGGAAGCTCAAATTGGTGATACCAAGAACTTGAAGAAGAGAGATGCCAAGAAGTGGAAAAAGAGTTTTTACCTGTTCCAGATTTTTAAGAATAGCTGTAGGCTGACCTTTGCTACAATAGTAGTATTTTAATAACATTTTGATGTAATTAACTTTATATCAATATTATTTCAGTTACACAGTATGTAATATATATATTACATATTTACTTAATGGGAGGTCCATAGAGCCATGCTGCCAGAAAGATCTGTGATCTTACTCGATGGCCCATTAAATGGGAGTGCAACTGTATGCAATGAAGCCTGGTCCTGGCATGGTGTTCAAGTTTGTAGTGTGAGGAACACAAGTAGTCTTGCCACTGAGTCACAGACCTGACTCAGTGGGGAGCACTCGAGGCACTGTTTCAAGTCTGTCAATGACCCTTGTTCCTTTGCTATTCAGACCACATTTTCAAACATTTTGGTTTAGTCCATAATGACTTGCTCCACTGTGTGCAGGTGATGAGTACTTTTAAGTTAAGCACTGTATGTAATGAATACCGTGTTTTGATGGTAACAAACATTTTCCCTTTTTTTCTCTTCCATCCCACCCTCTTCCTCTTTCCCCCGGAATGCTGCCCTGCTTTTGCATTCTGATTGCATGACACTCGCTGGTGATGATGTTACCCCACGTGGCTTCTCGCTGCAATAAATTCCATGCCAAATTGATCTGCCACCTGTTGCTATGGTTCCCACTCTGCTGCACTCTTCTGTATGTTTGCTTATATGATTTCCCACCGAAAGTTCAAATGCTGCACGGAGCTGCAGCCGCAACATCTGCCACAGGTGTCCCCTACGCTGCAACAGCCACAGCCAACCAGGTTTGCTAATTTACAGCTTCCATTCTTAAGAACAACTCTAAATCAGTGCTTAATAACAACACAGTCTGAGTTCACCTTACATCTTTGTTGGCATACTAAGTAACCACTTATTTGTATTTTTGTTAAAACCGCAGTGTTATAGAAAATGTAATTTTATTTAGCCACACAATTCAAAAAGGTAGTCTATTTCATTTGAAACTTGGTGCGTAATCTTGATATGCAAGTGTAAGAAAACTGAATCCCGTTAAACAGAAGCTCATTCTCTGCGGTGTAATTTGTTAAATTGCTCTCATTTATCTCTAAATTGCTAAACTGTGAAAGCAGTACTGCATATTACAGGCTCACTTGTACGTTTTTGTAGAATTATAGTTTTAGATCTTGACATACAGATTAATTTCTTGCCTTCTTTTATTTTATCTGATTGGGTGGAAGCCAGAGTTTTGCACTGCAAAATATTTTACATGCTAGGTTTGTTCAGATTGTGTACAGATGGCCCCACCACGGACGTTACAGTCTTATTGTACAATCTTCTTCAGATCTACCAACAACTATGCAGTGTACAGGCCTGCATGATTAGATACAGATTGATTGGATAGATTAGGGATGCGCTGTACAGTCAGATTGTGTATGATGTGTATGAGGCATTGTGGAAAGGGTGTTAATGAATAGGGACCTTTTTTTATATTAAATAAATCCAGATTCAAACGAGATTATGGTGCACTAAAGTTTAGATAGTGGAGATAAAAGTGGAGATAATGTTTATTAATATGCCATCCAAACACCTTTATCAAACTACAATAGGTGTGTAAAATAACCGCCAACAAATCTTTAAAATAAGACAGATCTGTCTTTTTACTTTTTTTTTTCTTTATTCTGACACGGAGCCGTGTCAGAATAGAAAATAAATAAATGTTTGGCCATAGGAATGCATTGTAAAGTATCCACTAGTTTTTCAATAATGTCTCTATGCACTTTCAATATTCAGCTGCAATTAGATCAGATTTTTGCATCTCTTTAAGGCATATATAATGTCAGCCCATTTGTTTACATAGTCACTTGTTCATATTTACACCACTATTTACACCAGTGAATACAAAAACACTCATTTATGTGCATTTTCCCCTTATTCATAATTATATACTGTAAATGTAATAAAGGAGGTAAATAGATAGAACATTGCAGTAAGTCTTTGCTCCCTTTTTTTTATGAGCCCCATTTCTTTTTTCAGTGCAACAGTAGAACAGCTCTACAACATAAGAACAGTGCTACAGCATAAGGAATTGGTAGTTAGCTGCTGTGGTATTCATGTCTAGGGACAATATTGGTGCCTCAATGCATACTCAAACAACATGGAACCGATTTCGATTTGCTTCATGTTGGTTGGCTTCCTTTACTTTATTGTCGTGTTTCCCATAACTCTACAGCAGTATAAAGGGTTCAGTCACATGGGCATGAATGGCCCTACATCGTATAATGCGGCTGATATTTCTGCACCTGACAGTGACAGGTGTGGTGTACAGCTGTTGGCAGCAGCCTGTACAAGTCAATGACAGGCATTGACTGTATGAATATACAGGACAGAGGAGCTGCCTTGGATGCTGACAGTTTGCTTAGTATGCCTTAGGTCATTGTTGATTTAATGGGCACCAAGCTGAATGTAACCTGTGAATACAGTGTCTGCCCCACTGGGGAGGTTTCCCTTCAATTCCTGTCCTGGAGAAACAGCAGTCAGAGAGAGGAAATTTCTTTAAATAAAAGCAAATTATGTCTTAGAGTCGAGTGCCTGGTCATCCCTGATTTCCTGATTCTAGGAGGCTATCCCTGACTAAAATGTGTCCCTGGCTCCTGGGCTGCATGGTTATCTACCTGGGAACTGTTGTGGTACTGTTATTGGCTTCCTGGAGGAGGATAGAGGAGAACTGTCTCTGGGTTTCATGTCTTTAGCCATTGGTCCATGGGTATCATGTGATCCACACTCCTGGCTTGTGAAGACTCATGAGCAGTAGGTGAGGTGGTGGAATAGGTGCCTTCTTGCTCTGGTCTGGACCTGGGCAGTAAGTTTACACGTGTGCCTTGCCGGAAAGACAGTTAAGTACAAGGCAGCAATTAATAACTATATACATTCAGAAAGAAAAATAAATAAAGTCTACATGTGTCAACTATATAGCTAACTTCTGTCTACTTCATCCACTATTATTATTATTACACTAATTTATAACAAGTCCACAACATATTCAGATTTATTTTAGTAAGATGGCACAATAGCTTTCCTAGCAGCAGAATTCCTTAGCAACCAGCCAGAATTATTATCAACTGCTCACTGCAGTAAAGATCAATCTGGTTGCTATGGATTACTGTGTACAGAGAAGGCACCATACCTTTACCAACCAGTCAGGAAACTGCCCCTAAATCTATAGAGAAAGTTAGATCCACTTAATCACAAGCAGCTGCTGACTGTTTTTTCCCCACATTTTATTTGGTGTTGTTGCCTACTATTTACCATTTTTTCATTTTCTCATTATAGTATGTCTGCAGAGTGCTGGGGCATATTTTAATCCCACTGTACAAATAACACCCACCTTATTGGCCACACCTCCAGGTGTGAAGTGGTTAGCATGCTATGCGCACCACATTTACCTTTTTTGTTTCCTTTAAGGTGCCCCTCCTAACTATGCATGCATATCCTTGTGCCTCTCTTTTGAAGTCTTAATATTTTGTCTTTATACCTTTAATGTCTTCCTCTTGTTCCAAATGTTTGTGACCAATTATTTGAGGGTATGTTAAAAATTGGGTTGTGGCTACAAATGGGGTTTTGTTGGTGTGTTTAAAAGAAGGCATGGCCAGTAGGGCGTCCCTGGATGTCATTTTGAAAATTTGGTCACCTTATTTTAGACATCTGTCACTGGAACAAGCATCCCAGGGGCAAGATATAAAGGGAAACCTTCCTGATGAGAGAAAATCCTCACAGGATCCGAACGTGCCATTGCTGTCCTCCTTCTGAAAATGCTAGATGCCTGGCCGGGTCTGACTTCAGTATGTTTCAGTCACAGTGCTGGAACAAGCATCCTGTAAATAAATGTCATAAAACTACTTATTTTTGGTCAGTGAATTAGACAGCATTGAAGTCAGAGCACAAGGATAACAACCAGGAAGCTAGAATTCCCAAAGGAGAGTTTATTAGTGGCAGCCTTCATTATTCTCCCATGGCAGTGTTTTGTTCAATTATTGCCTGCTCTATTCAAAACTAAAAAAATGGCTTTACATACACTTTATAACAATAAACACAAATGAAAACAGACAGTATTCAGAACAGTAAAAAAAATTGCAACATCTCAGACTACTATATCACTCCCATAACATTTCAAATTACCTTTCACACAAATGCCTTTAGCTGCAATTGTAACCCTTTAGTTCCTCAGTTGTACAGTCCTAGATGGAATTCAGTAATGACTAAAGTGTATGCCAACAAAAGGGCTCTCTCGATAATCACTGCTACATATGTGTTGCATAATATGTTGCTCTCTTGATATCCTGCATAGCTGATCATGCCACTTATTTAGAGTTGTTGAGCAATTCTTAACATCAATTTGCTACTTCAGCATTTAGTTTCACTATTACAACTTTTTGTTATTTCTTAATGCTTTACATTAAGAATTCAAGTTATTTTAATGTGTTTTCTATAAATGGCTGAGTGTTGGCTGCCAATGTTTTCAATTCATCTTTAACATGTTTTATCTACAGATACCCATAATATCTGCAGATCATCTGAGTAGTCACAAGTATATTACACAGCTCTAGAGATTGTATCATGATGCAGTAAGTTCATTTATTATATGAATTTATCTCTGTAATACTTGTATTGAGTTTATGTTCTATTCTTTCACAATGTAAGTTAAAGTAGAATTGTGGCCTTCTGTAAAAAAAAATGTGCTTCAACACTTTATTGTACATGTATCTACACATATCATTGTCCTTTATTCATCCTGCAAAGTCTTACAAATAACTGTTGATCCTGGCAGTAAACTTCACCTCCCACAGCTTCTTGTCATGGGGGAAAATGCTGCTGCACTGCTTCTGAATTCAGAGCAGTGTTGTCACCCTCATATAGGCTGTGCCTGCTTGCACTACAGTGGAATTAGGAGATATTGTAATAAATCACTTTTAAACAGTTGATTGGGTACAAAAACATTTATTAATACACACAAGTAAAGTATATATACAACAGAGACATGTACTAGTGCTTTAACGGTAAATGCTTATTAAATAAGGGTTTCATCCATCCTATATGGTAGACGTTTTAGATATGATTTAATGCATTGTTTATTGTTAAAACATCAGTACATGTCTCTGTTGTACATGTACTTTGCACATATGTTTATCAATACATTTGTTTACAAATTGATTTTTCAGCTACAACTATCTGCATTGTTACTGCTTACTCTCAAGCATGTCTTGTCAATCAGCAGCTGGCCATACCTACCCTAGCCTACTGCTTTCTGGGTTGGCCCCTCTGCTGCTGAAACCCTACCACTGGGAGCAGCAGTGTGGTGGTGAAGCCTGTGGGGCACAAATAAAATAGGATTTGGCTCACATGGGGGAGGTAAAGGAAGGGCTTTTTGTTTTAACTATATGAGACTTGTGCTTTACATAGTAAACTTATTCAGGACATGTTTAGTCTGTCACTCATTAGCCTTTAGATGTACAAAATTGCACTTGTAGTACTAAAGAAAACAATTAGCAGCAGAAAAAGCAAACCTGTGGTTCTACTAAACTGGAGTTTGGTAAATGCAACTTACTTGACAAAAGGCACCACTGTATGTCAGCTCTGTAGAGCACTTCTGGAAAACGAGGGCATTCTCATATGCCCCTCAGTTCCTTGGCTTTACCTTGCCTGCTTCCTCTTCTCTTCAGCATCCTGTGGTGTCGGCTTTGTAAATAATGTGGCAGTTTTATATATTTAGTACAACCAACCACATGTATCATAATATATATAATATTCAATTGAATTTACCCTATGCTCAAGGCAAAAAAAATGTTCTTTTAATTTATGCCTTACTTAATGGAGACATCAGAAATAATGGACTAAACTATTAAAGAGATTCTCCAGGAAGGAGATCCACTTATTCTATTTACTCACAGACAGGGAGCTCCTCAGAAACTATGACTTTGATTACATTTATTTCTACAGTATAACTGTTTGAAAGCTGAACTTAGATTCAAAATAATATATGCTAAACCAGAATGGTTCTGCTTTAGCATATGGTTTGGGGTCTTGATGTCTTAGATATTGGTTTAGTTTTATGGTGGCACCCCACCCAGTCACCATCAACACATCTGATATGAGGCCAGGCTTTGGACATTCAACATTTTAAATATTCTTAACAAACAGTAAACAATCTTCAAACAGGTTCTCACTAATCTCTGTAACTGCAGGCACTATTAAGCAGTTTATTCTCAAAGATCTAAGCAGAAGCACTAAAGTTGTTCTCTCAGACTGCTCAGTTCACTCTCCTCCCCATTCCAGAGCTTCTGCTCTGTGTTTTCATTAGAGATTAGGCGATTGGAAGGCTCTAAATCATTGCATAAAGGGGAGAGCAGGGGAGGACATATTTGCTGAGATAATGACTTGGTTGACATCAAAGTTTCTGCTGTGAACTTTGAGAATAAATTGCTCCAGAGTGCTTGCAGCTACAGAGTTCAGTGAAGGCTTATTTAAAGCTCATTTATAGCCAATTTATTCCAACTCATTTTTCTCCTGAAGAATTTTCCATTACATAAAGACAATGCATCAAAATGCATGTCAATTCACATTATCGTACATTAATGGGCATCATGACTTGCATCTTAATGCTTGCATTGACATGCATATTGATTTTCTTTCATTGATTTAAATGAAAGACACATCAAGAAAAAATGCCAACATGTGAACCTAACGTCAGTTATATAGCCAATATAGCCTAGTCTATAGCTTTGTCACAGGTTTGCTTTAACCCAGCCTTTGGTTCTCTTGGCTCTCCTTGGGAAATTAACATGATTCTATAGTCTAAGAGGAAGGTGTTTGCCAACTTGGAGAATCTTATTCATTTGTTTTTTTCTAGTTACATTAAAAATTCTTCTTTTTTTCTATAGATCAAAATGTCAGTGAACTTGAAGAAAAATACAGGCCAAGGCCATTAGCCATAATGTGCATACAACATAAACAAGAAACACAAAGATCCCAACAGTGATACATCTTGCATGCTGAACAATGTCAAGATCAATACAGAATCCCATTGCAATATACAATTTGCACATTTTCTTTCTGTCGATGTATACATCATATCCTGTCTTTTCACAATGCAGTATATATACATGCATCTCTCAGTAATTATCATTTACTCATATAACCCTTATATAACAGTGCAAAGAGCACTTATGTGCAGTTACTGATAGCAGCCTATGAAACATAAACTTTCAGCAGTTTAGTGTTGTCAGACTAATGTAGGATGACTAGTGATTGGGCCTTGTGTCCACTGCACTTTGCACATTGCTCTTTGTCTTATTAAATAGGGCGATAGTGTATGTATTGCTTCATGCATTGAAAATTCAGCCTATGTTGTAACATCTCCAATGCGTTGGTACGTCTTTTGACCAAGATGATAGTTTTAATTTTGTTTTTGTTTTTTTCAAGGTTTACAAATAACAAAAGGTGCACCTTGTATTTAAAATTGCCATTGTAGCTGAGAGTATGCATGCAGAGTAGTTTTCTAAGGATAATATTTTTCTTGTTATAGATTGTAAGAGGTGGCAAAAGGTCTGAGACACATGAATGTGCCAAGTAAACCACAGCTGAATATGTTTTTAAGTACGGTATTACTAATTGTTCTCGCAAAGTGCCATTGACTATACATGATTATAGAGTATTATTTCAGCAGTGTTATTTTCGAAAAACTCCCACATTTAAATGTGGTTGTATGCAAGTCTAAGGCACTGTTGGAGTTTTGAACCAAAGTTCTCACAAAAATGAGTTTATCTGAACCTAAGGTGTAGGTTTGACATCACTATAAATACCATCCTTTTATGTGGGCTTTAATACAGACTAATCGGACAATGTCACAGTGTGACAGATACCATGAATTGTATACAGGGTAGATATTAGACAAGTATATATGTTGATTTTCTTACGGCAGTGTGTGATATGTTGGTAAATTGGATTCAAGCTTTACCCATATCTTCAAAATAACAACAAAGGCACCTTTAGAAATGTTTAGTAATTACAATCTACACACAGATACTTCTATATAATTGCAGGCTTTTTATTCTTTGCATATCTTATTTTTCTTTTCTTTCCCAGTCTTCTGACAGTGGCCATTTTAACTGATGGCAGGTTACTAGATCTCCGTTTACTTCCTTCCTTTTTGGAATGTTACTAGGACATGTAACCATGCACATCATCCCAGAGAAGGAAAATACCCTTTGCCTAAAATCTCATTTGATTACAGATGGGATTTCCCAGCAATGCACTGCTGATGTAATCTTCCCAGGATGCAATGCTTGGGCACGATTACATCATGTGTGCCAAAGTGGACCAGGAAGTGGAAAAACAGTAATTGTAAGTGAAATAAAAATAGGTTTGTTTAGCTAATGAATGTAAGATGATTTCATATCTGCATGCAGAGCTGTATGCTGATGTGATTTTTAGTCAAAGGGGGAAAAGGTCCACTTTAAGGGCATATTAGAAAATAAAAGCTAACTTGTGACTGGTTGCAATAGACACCATGTCTAATTTAATTTGTTCCAGCTTTGCCCAATAGCAATAATTTGTACAGTTTATTTAGTTTATTTAAAAACTCTTAAAATACATAAAGGCAAAGCAATGCACTATTAACCTCTTGCCGTCCGCCCGTAGTAAAAAAACGGACGGACGGCACTGCTGCATTTGCGGGTTGCCGTCTCCAGACGGCAATTTTTTTCTGCTCGCGCGCGCCCCCTAGCGGGCACGCACGGTCAGAAAAGACCCGACCGTTGCACACACCCGTTACCGGGTGTTTCACATATAGGCGATCAGCGGGTCCATAGCCCGCCGATCGCCTATATGTGCTCGTTCGCGGCTGTGAATGCAGAAGTGATGTGTATTACATCACTTCCGCATTCACCTGTCAGTCATCTGGCTGCTATTGCCAGAGAGAAGAAGCTGATAAAGCAGATCTCTGCTTTATCAGCTTCTTTTGGGGTCCATAGGTGATATTAGGGGTCCTAGAGACCCCTAATATCTCCATAAAGAGGACCTGTCAGTGTGCCTTTGCTATTATATAGGGGGTTGTTATCCCCCTATATAATAGCAATAACAATAAGTGCAAAAAAATAAATATAAAAATAAAAAAAAATAAAAGTAACATAAAAAAGTAAAATAAAATAAAAGTCACATATAAAAAAGGGGGAAAAAAACCCCCAAAATGTTTAACTCCCCCACCCCCACATTTACGCGCCTATAAACGTAAATACGCGTCCGGTGCCCCAGCGCGCAAAAATTACAATTGCGCTACACATGTTACATATCGCCGCAAACGTCGCAGTGAGAGCAATCATTTTAGGGCCATCAATCACTGATAACACTAAACTGATGAGCGGTAACAGCTTTTAAAGCGTCACCTTGGGCCAATTTTGGGTATTATCGTTTTTTGAGGTTTCGCGCGCGCATGCAATTTTAAGGCTTGACATGTTTAGTGTCTTTTTACCCGACGTGACCCCATCTTTTATATTTTACCAAAAAATTGGGTAATAATAAATGTTTTATCATTTAATATAGGGGAAACTGTTTTTTTTTTACATTTCGGTAATTTTTCCTTAATATAGTAAAAAAATAAAACCCCCAGTGGTGAATAAATACCACCAAAAGAAAGCTCTATCTGTCCCCAAAAAAGGGTATAAAATTAATTTCAGTACAGCGCTGCATGACGGAATAAATGTCAGTCAAAGTACCGCAGCGCTGAATACTGAAAAATGGCCTGGATGGGAAGGGGGTTTAACACCGCGGATGTCAACTGGTTAAAACAGTTTACATGTGGTAATCAGCACTTTGTCCTTCTGCAAGATTTATTAGTTGGTAAAGAGCTTTACCACACAGTAAAATGTAAAAGAAATTAAGAACACAAAATAAAGTTACAATAGTAAAAATGTACAGTTTTATAATAAAAAAAATATATAGAGCTCTCAAACAATATTTGGTTCACATAAATATAACCTTATATATAAATGTACCCTATCAGTGTAAAGAATAATTCCTCACGAGACATTGTGAGTATAATAGGGTTAGAGGAAGTAAAGGAGAAGAAAAATAACACTTCTGCACCCCTCCACTTATTATCTGCCATTGTACCACAGCTTCACTCTCTGTTCTCTGTCAGTGTATTTAAAGACTCCACATTCATGTCTAATGGAATATCTTCTACCTACCCACCACTTTATGGTATTAGGGTAATACTGGCATTCTTGAGCGTTACTGGTATGGGCTAGTCAATATCCCCTGTCTAGTAATTGCCAAGAACTACTTCAAAATCAAGCCGGAGAAAGAAAATTATATTTAAAACTAAACTTGTCAAACCTGTCCTTAGTGAGCATTACTCCTTTAGTAACCCCTCTCATTGTGCACAGTGGGCTACAGGAGGACTAAAAGACGAAGTGCTTGGTTTTGAACATTTAGAGCAGCAGATCACAGGGTCAGGAAATGTTAGTCGTATTTTTACCCCTGGTTCACTTTGTCCCCACCTTTTACAACTACGGTGGGGGAATCTCTCCTTTAAAAATATAAATATATAGATATTACCAATATTAAACTTTAGGATATCTCTTTTAAACCACAGTATCATACACAGAAAATAGACTTTGGTCACGGGGCTGGTCGAAAGTAGATTTATTATTGAAAAATAATAGAGCTTTGAATACTTACAGATAAAACAGATTTCTTTAGACAGTTTTCAGATGTATATAGTAATAATTCTGACACCAGCAAATGGCTAATCAGGTTAATCTGAGTATATATGTACTTAGAGTCTGGTCTACCTAAATTATATCATTACTGTTTTTGTTGTTGACTCTGCAACAGGACCTGATCTGGATACATTGTTGGCCTGGGTAAGAGGTATACCAGGGTTCCCTTGGCTAGAATATTGCAAGTACTCGGACACAACCCAGTTCATTAGGCACAGAATGCTCTACTACCTTTTATTTATCTAAAAAGTAAAACAGACCTCTCAAGAGTTGAATGAGAGAAATTCTTCAGCAAAGTATTTTTTGCAATGGAAACTGGGTCAGGAGGGTATATATACTACCGCTGTAACGGGGCAGCTCTTCATGAGCAGGGGAGATTTAGGGCAGGGGGAAGCTTCTGTGGCACCTACAAAGGTAGTGGTCCTGGGCAATTGCCCAGCCCCCCCCCCCATATGTCAGCCCTGCTCAGCAATGGCAGGATTAATTTAAATATCCATATCTGTCTTTATCCTAATTTTTATTTGCTGCCCTAATTCAAGGCTAAATTCCAGGGTCTTACATAACCCCCCCTTTAGCTCAAATACCATGTATGGATGGACAAAATATTGTATAATTAATAGTTCTAAAATTATGGATGATTATCTGAATGATAAATCCTAATGTGTTTTTTATTTTTTAATGTCAAAAGCTGCAATTTCTGAAATTCCATAACTTTGCTTCAGTAAATGTGTCTTTTATCTTCAATTACATAACATAAGTGGCTCTGCTTTTACATATAATAGACGTGCATCAGTGGTTACTTCAAAGTATTTAAAGTGAGAGCCTCAAAGAATATTTTGTTTATGAATGTTTTACTCTATCACATTTTCTATGCACAGTCCTCAGAATTTGCACTTTTTATTGCCTTATACTGACCATACACTATGCAATGCTTGCAAGTTATATGATTATCACCTCTAAAAATCAGGTAGTGTATGGAATTATTGATCAAATGATAATGACTGCTAGAAAAAAATAAAAGTTTATAGCACCAATTGAAGAAATCTTACCACACAATAGAACATTCCTGGTAAATGGAAAATGTCATATGTTTCATTAATACTGATGCTAGACCAGAACATACCTACAAAGTAAATATTATATCTCAATATTAAGCCTCATGCATTAAAAGTAGCTTGCTTCCTATAGCAGCCTATAAGAGTCTCCTTTTTATTCTGGTATATTTTATTGGAAATATGAAAGGTAGAATCTAACTGGTGGCGGTGGTAAAAAACAACACCACTTTTATGTGCGGGGTCGGTTATCACCCACTGTGTGCCCAATTCCAAGTCTGATTTAGGAATATATTTACTGTGGCCTTAAAGTCATTTGGCACAAAAGTTGTGTTGTGATTGTTCTGTGAAGTTGTAAAGAAAAGTTTAGTTAGGTGCAACTCCAGATAGAACTGTAACTATGAATATATGTATTCTAGACAATTGTGCTATAATAATAGTAAATGCCAAGCCAAAAAGCAGTCACTTTATTTTTATAAGATGCTATTCTCACCTTTGTCCACTTAAAGCTATGATCACATAGGGCTGGGCTGTAGATATGCAGCATAAATTATAAAATATACAAATTGCAAAATTAGGTATTCATATGAGAATATTTTATTCTTACATATTGTATGTACATTACATGCAGCATGCACTAAATGAAATTGCAGAAAATAATTGAAATAGATTATGCTTTTTTGTAACTGTAAATAGATCTAAAATATATAAACTTCAATTCATTTTCTTTGTGTTAAGTATTAGTTGTGCACGTAAAAGGATGGGCTATGTCTGTGATGTCATAACACAAGTGATTATACTCATTTTGTATTATTTAAAGGTCTTCATCCAAAACTGGTATTTCACGCAGTTGCTAGCAAGTTAAATCAATGACTTCTTATCTCTCTCAAAAACACTGGTGCTGAGATATTGCCACCAGAGTTTTCAATTTTAGCCAACTGCCTTGGCAATTACAAATCAAATGATGGTATCATGCTGTACCCGTATTTTCTCCCATGAAGACATCATTGGGGGTTCCAGCTGCAGAAAATATCACCATTATCAGAGAATGTTCAGAACTTTGAGAGCTATCAAATGCTGGCAACTGATTAAACCTACCATTACCCACCCAAGCCTGAAATATCAGTTCTGGGTAAATCTTACATTTAGTCTCCATAATAACTTGTTTCATTGAAGGAAAGAAGTCTGCAATAAGGTTCAATAAACTCACAATAAAGACCCTAACCACTGAAAAAAAGCTTGGCTAAACCTGTTCTTAATGAACTGATGCAATTTCCCCCTAAAAATGGGGTAGTTAAATACATGACTTTTTTGGATAAGCATCTTTGCTGACAGATAAACACACAAAGCATTTGCTTATTATGGGGTTACAGGCAGCACTAATTGCTAGGTCATAAGGACTCTACTGAGCCCATTAACTTTCCTTAAAAGAAACTGCCATGTTCAAAAGTCATGCTATGTATGATGAGCTGAAGAAAGAGCTGAGCTATGTTCCCATAGTCACGCGATGGTGCTAGTAACTGTTCTGTCACATGATCCAGGAACAGAGCTATTTTCTAAAAGGCATTTATTTTTTCCATTTTGCCTCCATTCTTTGTTTAGAAAGTATTTCTGATCATAGTAGGCTATTATTGTTAATACAGAATTGCAGTGTATTAAGGCTACCAGATTATATGTAAAAATAATTTCACTAAATACTGGAAGTGATCTGTCAAATTAAACATGGGCCAAAATAATAAAAGAAAAGTGAAAGCAGTCAGAAACCAACAGACTATATTTACCCTAATTTGCAAGCTAGGATATCAGCAGTGGGCAGATGCTAGGAGGTGTGCAATTGTTCACAAAATAACAGTTCATTGAATTGAACCTTTGCATTAAAAGCCTGATAGAAAATGTATAGAATGAACACAAGCATTTGTGTTCATTCTATACTCCTATTACTCCTATGTGTCTATCACTTAATCATTTTGTGCAAGCCAATATTGCATTTTAAATCCTGTAGTGGTCTCACCTTTTGAGCTATCGTGAGGGCCTGTGCAGCCATACATTACTCTTATATATTATACACTGAGTGGCCAGATTACTATGACCACCCCAGCAGTACTTCGTTGGGCCACACGATGACTCCACGAGATTACTTAGTTGGGCCGCCTCGTGACTCCATTAGATGGTGAAAGGTGATGTGAGGAATCTGACATTGCACTGTTGCCCTTCTGTTGTCTTGTACCAGTCTTGCCACTCTCCATTCTGCCCTAACATTGACTAGTCGCTGACGGCCACAATTCACACGTACAGACCAAGATTTTCGGCTGACAGTCCAGTCTTTAAACACTTTAACAACAGCTGCTCTTGAACATTTAACGAATTCTGCTGTTTTGCTTATACTCGCTCCATTGCCCCCTCGTCAACGATTCATCCCACGTTCAAAGGCTGTTAAATCGCGTTGTTTACCCATATTTTCAGAAAAAAATCACTTCTACTGTCGTGATAAACAACCTGCTTCCCTATTTATAATGGTCTGGCCCTCTAGCAACTTCAGCGCAAAATTATAGCTAATTAGCCTACAAACATCAGGTGGTCATAATAATCTGGCCACTCAGTGTACACCCCATGATAGATCATTTTTAAGTATTTGGTACTTAAGCAGGTACCGTAGTAGATCTACCTGATAGAATATTGAGGAACAAAGGTGGATTACATTTTTTTATACTAGTTTGCTAAAGGATAAACATTTTATATCATCTCCATATACCTTTTTTAAGTCAAATTGCACAGTTTGGATATGCTGGATATAGAGGTAAAATAGCAGTTGGATATGAGCAGTTGGACAACTGTTCAATTGACTTTGTAAAATATAAATGCATAAACACAAACACTTTTATGGCCTGAGCATGCACGTTTATGCATTGTGCAGATACCACCATTTCAGAGATAGCAATAGTGACTGCTGGATTCACAAAGTATTCATAAACACAATCCTCACTCAATTTGGCTGTCCATCTATATTAATGGACACCCTAAGTCTGGACACTTTAAAGCAGATGTTTTGTTACATACAAGTGCACATATATGTGGGTACTACCCAAGCCTGTCAAACTGCAAACTTTATGGCCTTTCAGATGTATGCAATGTGGTAACGCGTGTTTTACCACGTTACTGCAGTGCGCAGCAACACACACCACTTTGTTCAATGCCAATAATGTTGAATGGCACCCCGGTACACAATTGCAGTAGTGTACTGTGTTAAAATAAAAGGGTCTTTTCTCTGGACCATTGCTGTGCCTTGACAGGTCATTCATAAACTTGTTAATAGCACAAATGTGCGAATCCACCCTCAGGGTTTTATTTGCAGGGCAGGTAAAAAATGTATAGCTTACTGAATGATCCACAATTGCTGCCAGCTAAAAATTATAGTTGGTTGGCTGTCTCTGGCAATGTCAGCATGTCTAAGAGTCAATTATTCAGGAGGACCGGATCAGAAGCCCAACATTAGTCTATGGGCAGCCGGATCTAATTGGATGACTGTCCGTTTACATCCAGTTGCCCCTGGCTCCGGGCAGGTCTGGAAAATCAAATGATCCAGAGTTCCATTTCGGACCTGATAATGCCAGATGCGGGTTAATCTGATGTAAACGGACACAAGTCCATTTATATCCATTTCCCATCGACAAACATGGGTCCGGTAATTTCAGCGATGGCGGAAAAAACTGGATGGACACAGATATCACAATGGTGACATCTATTCTGATCAGCAGGGGATCCATGCCTAGATCTCATCCTGATCGCACCTTGTGAAAGGGACCCTGTAATCCAAAAAGTAATAAAGCTATTGGATTAGCAAGGAAGCCTGTTATCTAACATTTTACAAGAATAGGTCAACATCAACAGCCTACATGTTCCCCCAGCACAACTTCCCCTAAATAAACCATCCATCATGCTCATTAAATGGCAAACTGACCATCAGTGCAGTCTGTAACCCTAGCTTTCAGCCTATGACCAGCTGTAAAGCAATAAGTCCTTGTGTTACCAGCTTGATAAAGATTTCTACGAGCAAACTTATTTAAATACAGTATTATATCATCAAATTCAAACGATTGATTATCTGCTATTATAATATTTTATTTGTGCATCAAATTCACCCTGTTGATTTCCTTTATCTGTTGGGCCCTCTAAAGCTGGAAAATCAGCACAATGTGAAACAGCTGGAGAATAATTCAGTCACAGATTTTGTTTTAGATGAAAAAAAAGAAGGAAACTGTGATCAGTTCTTTGGTCTATTGGAGATTTGATGTCCTTAAGAACTAATTTTGGTATGGGATTGAAGTTGTTTTTAATGATTGTACTGTGCATCTATTAAGGCCTTAGATTACATGGCGGGTTGAAACCCAAACCAATGTAATTTCAGTTGTGTTAAGAAAGCATAAAGTGACTTTACATTTTATGATAATTACTTACATCATGAATAGTACTTTTTCTCTTGTTGAAATGTAATTTTTAATTTCATACATTTATTAGAATGTTTTCATTTTTATTGCAAGTTAAATACTGTTGTTTTTTTTAGTATGAGTTTCTTCTGTTTAAATAGATTTTACTGATGACTTTTTCAAAATACAAAAAAGGAAAAAAGAATAAGAAAAAAAAATTTGTTTTATTTTCTTCATACCATTACTCAGTTCTGAATTTACATGTATTGTCATACAAGTATTTGTATTATTGTTAACTAAATGATTTATATTTTACAGACTTAATATTACAATGTAAGAATATCAGTCATTGTTAGTTTTCACTAAGAGAACAAAGACCTTTTGTATGGATATCTTATATTATGTAATCATTGAAAACGTGAGGAGTTGAGTTGTTGCAGCGGCAACAATCCTGGCAGACAATTAAGTAAAATTTTGATGAGTTATTTTGTTTGTAATTAGTTATTATAAGAAAATAGTACCTAGATATTAGAGCAAAAATTTATTTTGTATTGTATCCATTTCAGATGTTAAAATATTGTTTTAATATTTTTGGGGATAAAAGCCCTGATTATCAGGCCTTGTTATAAATAAGCTGCATAATCAATAAATCAAGGGACACTTTTTGTTGATAATCAAAATATTCAAAGTTTACGTGATAATTAAGAGTGTGCAAACTCTTGAAGGTTGATTATGCTGCAATATAGCATGTCAGAAAGGATAGGGAGAAGTTGACTTTTTGCACTTCTGTATATAGTCAAAATAAAGAAAGAAATCTGTATTATAGTAAGATCTTATTTTCAATAAATATGTCTATAATTACGAGGAGTTTTGCTAAGGCTCATATAATGACAGGCTAAACAAAATTGCTTGCAAAGTGTCACAGATTTAGCACTCCATATCCTTGAAGGCTTGGTTGCATTTGGTCATTATTTTGGTTGCACTACTGCGTGATTGACTGAATGCTGGAACACTGATTTGCAGAGGCAATGTAAACAAATCACCTATTTAGATGTTAGTAGCCACCTCATTACCTAAGTAATGTAAATAGCCTGGAGCAGTAATTGTTGCAATGACATGCTGGCATTTTGCCAATTAAAGTGTTACAACGACAGTTGCTGTAGACAGCTTCTTTTGCAACTGAGTACCAACTGCAAAATGGTATTGATAATTCACAAGTTGCTACTCTTGTGTATCCTAGTCCATAGACTTTAAGTGCACCACATTTATAGTCCTCTGAACGCCAGCAATTTTTGATCACACCGTGGCACAACTGAAAAGTGCTTATGTAGCCAAGACTTTAAAAGGTTGCTTTGCTATATGTGGTAGGCTTGTAGTTTGCCAGGATTTTTTAGCTGGGCAGATACACCATAATTTTGAGATCATACGACAGACACAGACCCACCGGTCCACTTCTGCCTGTACAGTATTACACAAGCCGTACAGTTATTTCAGCCATAATAAAGGTAGAATCACGGATCAAGTAATCCATACATTTCTCAAACAAATGCATGTTTAAAATAATCACAGAGAAAATATATAAAGGATATATACTATTCAATTTCAGTTCTTTACAGTTTGTAGTTTATTGTTCACAAGACAAAAAAAAAATACTGAATTTCACAAATATTAAAGCGTACCTGTTGTATGTACTCTGTAGAGGCAGTTGTCTTTTGGGCTAATCTGAAATGTAGCCTCAATATGACTTACAGACGGCCTTGTCTGAGTTTGATTTGGTATTAAATGTCACTACTATTATTCAAAATTGCTTTTGATTATACTTATATAATAGTATAACTTAGACCTTGGAACTCCCCTCCATATGTTACGGATATGTGAACTTCATTCATGTATTGTAGTTATTGATATACAAAGTACTATTATTGTACTACAAAAATAATTAAGATCATGCCCCGCATACGCTGAAATATACTCAAAGACCTTCCTTTTTGTAAATGTTATTGGATGATTTATTTTTAATATAAAAGGACTGAACCCTTAGAACTATAGGCAATGAACTATGACCCCATTTTATGTTAATATATTCCATAACTAATTCAGTGATATAATTTATACGTTGCTAATGACACCAAGTCCTTAGTTACTTAGCTGCATTTTCATGTATGCTACCTCTCTCCACAAAATGGTTTCTCTACATTGTACGCATAACAGGTATTCTTTACATCTTAAACAGGCAAAATAAACAGAGCACATTTGCTGTAGTAGTTTTTTTTTTCTTCTGTAATTTGTTCTTTTAGCAGATGATTTGTATACAAAGAACTTAAAAAAATTGCACTCACCAAACAGTATAATGTTGTAAACCAAAGCTGAAGATTATTATTGTTATTTTATTTTTATTGTTATTATTAATATTATTATTATTGGACCATTTGTTACTCAGAAGTCACACTGGCAAAAAATCTAATTTGCACTTAAATTTAGATGTTGAACTTTTCATCTGCTAGAAGGACAGATATGCTTGATTTTGCAAATGTATAATCACAGACTTACTTTTTGCTTGTAGTTGCTTAAACTTATGTACTCTGTCTTAGGCTGCAGTTTGTTTTATGCTAATTTTATTCTCAATGCTACTAGTTGACAATGTTGTATGAAAATAAAGTGAAATTGCCCTAATAAAAGATATCTTTATGGAGTCGGTTTCCTGTGTGCATTATTACAAAGCTTCATACAAAGAAGAAAGTATTTAAATGAATGCTCAAAAGTTAAAAAGATACCAACCTCTGCGGTGCCAGGAAGAGAAGGACTACCCCCTTCAGAGCATGAGGAGTGCTGAAGAGCCCAGTGCCCATAATCATAATCAAGACATGTATCAAGAAAAAAACACCTTTAAAAAATACATTTTTTAAAGGAATAGTGATTTTAACATCAAGTGAAATAATAAAAATGAAAAATTCCTTTAAATATCTTGCCTGGGGGGTTCCCTTAAACTGCCTTTAAAATGGCACATCTGTACAATGTATAGAACCTGCTGCCACAAAAATGACATTTGTAAAGAGAAAAAATATATTGTAAAAGAAGAAAAAAAAAAAAAAAGCGTGCAGTTCCCCCTCCTAAAAAAATTAGGTCTGGTAAGAATGTTAAGAGGGACCCCATTTAAAAAGAAAAAAGTGTGGGTCCCCCCAAAAGTCATGCAAGACCCCATGTAAAAAAAAAAAAAAAATTTGTGGGGGTTCCCCCTTAAAGTCATACCAGACCCTCAAGGTCTGGTAGGAATTTTAAGGATGAACCCCACCCCCAAAAATGGGGGGGGGATGTTGGGTCCCCTTAAAATTCCCTACAATGGCATTTTGACAGATGGCGGCATCATATAAACAATTGGGCAGAGCTAGCAGTGACAGCTATCTACGCCCAGCTGTTTACAGTCGTAACAGGTGAGCCATGGTTGGGCAGAGTCATCATGATTTTGCCCAACCATGACTCTCACAGTTCTCTGTGCCCTGATTGGGGATAGTCTTGCGTCTGACCTGTGGTCAGGCGCAAGGCTTTAGCCAATCAGGGCTCACAAGGCACAGTGTGCAGTTCGTGTGTTCACCGACGTTCAGCTTGAACATCGAGGCCATCACTACTACGTTAGTGCATTGAGCGGGAGACCACTATTTTGTCAAGAATCTCTCTCAAAGCTCCTTCTCTAATGTTTAAGGGCATGTTGGCTGACTTAGCAATGGGGCTTCATGCTTGTTCCCTACCTTGCTTCCTGGGATACCAGGCAATATGTGTGGTGGTCCAAGCTGGCTAGCTCTGGGGAAGGGGGTGGGGTGGATGCTGTTTTTTTATTTTTGTTTGTTAACATTAAAAAAATAACAATAATATTTATCCCTAGAAGTACTAACCCTGTGTTAAAACCTAGGCTTAGCGCTCTCAATAGACAATCACTGCATTTTCTGTAGAAGGGGGGTGATAGAGGACCTTTGCCCAGCACTGTAAACCCCATACAATGTTAACATTTTTTTATTAATGCATTTTTGAAGCTAAGTGAAATAAAATATGGAGGTCAGATGTCAGTGAGCCATATCACTAACAAAATATATTTATTCCCATAGAAGTCTATTATGTGCTTCTACTATAGACACACATGTATACAGTATGTAAGTATGGACAGAAGATTTGTTTACAACAAATCCCTGACATGATTATGACTCTGGGTTAAATGTTCTACAAGGTCTGATCAACTAACACTAGAAACATTTATTATTGTACACATGTGGTTGACAAAGAAGATGGATGGACCTCAATGTATAAGCTAAACTTGTTTAACTCTTTACTGTGCAAGAACAGAGCTCAGTGTCTGCATAGTCATTGTAGTGGCAGTTATGATTGATTTGGGATTACCATATTCCAGCAGCACATTGATCCAGATTCCGGTGTTATTATCCCAGGGACCTCACATTGTTTTCAGAGGTTTCATTTTAAGATCTTTCATTTGTAATAAAACCATCATGATTGATAATGACCTCAGAGGATATCTATGCCTGGAAAGATGAAAATGACTCTAGAACTTCACAGCAGCCCTGCTAATTATTTAGAAGCACAGTAGAAAATTGCACAAGTCAATATTTAATAACTTGTAAAATTGCACACACTTTCATATTTATGAGCAAGCATTCATGAGTGGGTACATGCATCTAAATATCTTCTAAAGGAAACAATTGCTGAGAGAAATACAGAGGTTGACTAATAATGAAAATCTCAGTTGCCTAGCTGTCATTCTGGTCTAATAGCTTCAATATTTTTTGAATCACTGAGAACAAGTATAGAGCTCCTCCTCTTGGCATGAAGCGGAATGACTCCCTACTGTGGCAAGCTAACAATTCCGTTTGTTCAGATTGCGCTAGGAGATTATAAATATAGATAAATAAATCAATCAATCAATAGGATACCAGCTGCAACAATGTGTATCAATGTGATCGGATGTGAGCTAGTATGTTGCGCTTGGTTATTTCAACAATTCATAGTGGTATTCAAATCGTGAAAGGTGATTTTAGACGAATAAAATATTAATTTATAAAAATTATAAATGGTTAAATAATTTTATAAATTAATATTTTATTCGTCTAAAATCACCTTTCACGATTTGAATATCACTATGAATTGTTGAAATAACCAAGCGCAACATACTAGCTCACAAGCTAACAATTCCATCTCAGGGTCCGGTGGTGATGGAGAGAATACGTTTGATGCCAGTTTAGTCTTTTTACTTTTTATTGCTGAACTCAGTTCTAGTAGAGAGGGTTTGGGAGTGCAGGATACTGCAAAATAGCAGAAAAATAGGACAGGTGTTCTGAAGTAGCAGGCCCTTTAAGAGTAGCCTCTTGATAATTGTTGGCCCTGTGGGAACAGCCAGGCAGATCCCAGGCTGAGGCAAAGTCCAAGTAAAGATAATTCTAGAAACACATGCTCTACAGGCAGAAACCAAGGAGTTCCCAAACTCTCTGGAAATGTGGACCAAATATTTGTCATCTCACAAACCATACCTGTGAACAAGGAACTTTAGAGATTGCATGAGTAAAATACATATTCCCAACTTAGTGATTATCCTTTCCACAATGATTACTGGAACCTCCTTCACAGCAACAGGCAGAAGCAATTAACCAACTGAGATTACAGAAAACCTGCAGAGCCTAGAAATAGGTAAACAAATTCTCAGACTGGATACAGCCTAGCAACCAACTCACTAAATTCAATTAAGGAACAGCATAAGACAGGGTCCCTACACTAGATTTCAGCCTGTAAAGTGAGTATGAAATCATAGCTCCTGATCTTTATAGTCACTAATGGTTGGTCATTGGCAGCCTGAATATACTGTATCTCTCAGTAAAGGCTTCCTTTTAAGATACATTATAGGACATATCGAGCAAAAAAAAAGAATGTACCATATTAGGTAGGAGAGAAAGCAAAAAATATTGTATTGTGACAGTGGTAACTTTCAGTGGCTGATTTAGAATATTAAAGATACAATCTTTGTGAGCTATAATGCTCCTTCTTTATGTGCATTGACAGGGAAATAGTAAAAATTGCAAATACAAAAATATAAAGAAATTCTGAATAAAGGCCTTGTTTACAGACAAAATGTAAATACGTTAGGTAAAGATAGCATGCAGATAGATAAGAACAAATTGATCAATTTCTGAAGGCCACTTCAGAAGAGCCCAGAAGGTTGCTTCTTCTTAGATACTCTTGGCATTTTTTAGGCAAGGTGTCATGAATCATGTTCCCATGTGTAAACATTCCTCTAGTGTTCTGAATACTTATTATCAGAAGAACGTTCATGTATTCTCTGCTGTGGTCTATGCAGAAGTGTCACAATAGAACAATGGTAGTTCATCCCGGTACGCAATACCTGTTTGTTTTCACCCATGGGCAGCTTTCTGACACAACCTCTTATAAACTAAAAGAATGTGCAGTGAAAGAGTTTCTATTTTAAAAATGATCCTTGTTCTGAGGTTTATGTATGTTAAAAAAAACTCTAATGTGTGGCAATGTAATGAAGGATTATTTTGTGAGTACATGGAATGCAGCATATGTGTGTGGCATGTAGTGCAGGTAGGTTAAGTCATGCCCAAAATTTAGCGTAATGTAACCATGTCCATTTTTGAATGTGCCACATGGTATGTGCTGCAAGGGGTTGTCATCCTAAGGTGTCACTCTTATTCAAGTTCTAAAGTTGAAAGGTATATAGTTTTGTACAAACATTAGATGGACGATTGATGGTAATGGTTCTATGCATGTTGTAAAATAAAATGTGGCTGAAGATTATTTTCTTGCCTTGGAAATGTAGCTGTACAACAAGCCCTTGTTGCATTCTTTGTCAGTTGGCTTGATTCTCCAGATTTTGATGTTTGGGAAAATATAATAGCTGAGGGTCTAAATGAGTTATGATCACTTACAGTAATAGGAAATACAATGGGTGGTGGGATATCTATATCAAATGAATTAGATGGCTAGCTTTTGCTAAGCTAGTATAGACCATACATCATTTAGTTATATAATGATGGTCCATCCTGTTTCAGGAACTCCAGTAAATATAGTAAACCTTTCCAATCTGCTATGAAGGTCACTACTTACCTATGTGTTTCTGTACAGCCTGTCCATTTCACTGTTAGTATCCATGTGTTGTGTAGGATTTCCATTTTCTATGGCTTTAGTTGCTTCCTGTATGAAGTCTCAAGCCTGAATCCTTAATTGTGTAAAGCTCTCAGTACCATCTAAACACCTTGCCTATCTACTGCCAGTTCATAAAATACAAAACTGTAGATCTACATAAGGAGGTACTTTAGATAGCAGCATTTATCAGTACTTCGCTCCCCAGCTAGTGCAGAGAGTACCAGTTTATCCTAAATTGGAATTTTAGATGGCATGCAGAAGATGACATTTTAGTAGTGATTAAACCACTCCTCAAATCCAGTTTTGAAGTCATTTTGTAATATTTGTGTTAGGGAACCAAGAAACCAGACTGAAACTTAATGTGCAGGTTTAAAATATAAAAGGAGTTTATTGAAAACAACAATAAACATAAATAGCAAAAAACAATGGAGAACATCCAGGGCACAGTCAGTGCCAATCCAGGGGTCAAATGCCAAAGCAGGTAGTCAGCCAAGCAAGGTCAGGGAGCACAGAGAGCAGGATGAATGGAAATAAAGCCGTAGTCAGGAACCAGGAGATCGGTCAGCCAGAGCCAGGATCATACATGGAAATTCAGTTACACAGCAGCACACTTGGTTGATCAGAACAAACGCAAGGGTGGAGACTGAATACACAAGGTAAAGGTTAAATAGTGACCTGGTGCCTGCATCATCACTGTGGGACAGGAATTACCCAGGAATCTAGCCAGTGCAGCAGAGTGATGATGTGTGAGGATTTCAACATAAGAGGATGTCAAAGAGCAACCAAGGGTGTCACAAACACTTTAGCCGTGCTGCAAGCAACTGGACAAGGTAGGGTAAGAAAACCCTGACAATTTGTTTACTATGTGTTAACCAACCAACTTTAATTCTGCCTGGAGTTCCTTTTTTTAAGTACATTTGAGTTTTCTATGTAAAGTATATGTAGTCTTGGTATTTTCTACAGCTCAAATGTTTTAATCAAAGATTAGATGTTGGCCAAGAATGCTGAACTCCCACTGCCATACAGACTGTGTAGTGTGCCAATGACTCAGGCTGGGATTTTGAGAAAGTAATTGATTTAGTAACTGTAAACAGCAAAAAACTAATTAATTACTCTATCATAGCAGAATACATCATGTTAAGAAAGAGTGATGGCTGTGTTTCTGTTGGATAATATTCTTTATCATCTTGAATATCATAAGAATTACAGACATGGGTATATATTTTCTGCCTTGCATGAAATTCATATTTCTTCCATTTATAAATGCCCTTTATTTTGGTTTCTTAGTTGTACTTTCTTCTATATACATTCCAGACAAAATATGCTATTGGTAGTAGATAGTGCCACATACATGTGCCACAAAACATGGCATTAAAACTAACCATGAAGACTTCCGGTTCCGGCTCCTGATGTAGCGGACACAGAGTGCAGAGCTCCTGCACGGCCAGGGCAGAATCTTATATAAAATCTAATTCCAGCAACTCAAACTAGCCCGTGGACACCACAATTGTCTTCAGGATATACCGGAGCATGGATAAATTCCTCGCGAACCGGCGCAGCGGACCGCGCAGCAAGGGAACTCCTGTCCGGGGTAAGCGTCCACAGACCCAGCCCAAGATGGCCACCACACCTGACCTACGAGACGCCAGCGCCTCCTCGGAGGACGACTGCCAGCAATGTCTGACCACAGCATTATAGCTGCACAAGTGGCCAAACTGCTATGCCCTACTATTCAAGATGCTGTGAACAAGGCAGTGTTCAAGGGCATACAATCTCTGTGCCACGATCTCTTGAACCAGGCCCAGAGAATAACGGAGGCAGAAGCCCGCATAACATCCCTGGAGGAAGGAGCGGATTCTTCGTCCACTCATATACAATCTACCTCCAAGCAGGTACAATTTCTCCTTGACCGAGTTGACGACCTCGAGAATAGACCGCGCTGTAATAACCTGTGGACCGTGGGCCTCCCCGAAACATATCGCCCATCATTGCTGCCAGCTATATGTGCTCACAACATTCCAGATCTCCTTGGATTAGACCCAGTTGTGCAAAGTGGAACGAGCACACCGTGTGGGACCACCCAACACGGAAAGGAAAGGTCCACGACCGGTCATAGCCCGATATCTAGACTACACTGATTGTCTGGCGATTCTCCAGGCATTTCACGCCAAAAAGGAACTTTATCTAGATGGCCATCTACTTCTCATCTTCGTGGATTACTCGGTGGAGGTCACCAAAAAACGCAAGGCGTTCAGCAAGGTATGCTCACTCTTATACCAGAAAAGGATCAGGTTTACCCTGGCCTATCCAGCGATCCTACGCTTCCAAACAGAGGATGGATCCCCTCATGCGTTCCAAGACCCCAAGGCGGCACTCAAACTCGTGGAGCTGATGGAATCTCCGGCCAGACATGAGTCGGCCGGACGATCCCCCGTTCCGCAACGGCTCACCACCGTGGCTAGAAAGACCTCGGTGCGCTTACCTATGACTCTCACAGACTCACCTTGACACCAGTCGGCAGTACTTACATCTAGGCTCGCCGAAAAGGTATGTTCGCCTTATTTCTCCATGGGGTTGTCCTGTGCGGGCAATCAATGGCTATTTAGAAGTTGACTCTCCCACACTCCCAGTCTACTAGGCCCATGAGTATCGGAATCCTCCGGAATATATACTGCAAAGGTTTATGCCTCTGGCTTAGCGGAAGCCACAGTGCTCACTCTGTCGAGCTCTTGAGGAAAAAAGTGAAGCTCATATTGCCTCTCACTTTTTGTCATTGAGTGTCCTATCTAACTCACGCAGATTATACAAATGTTCAAAGTTGATTGTACAATGGTCTCCTAGGTTACAACTATCAGTATGCCACGCCCTAGTTACGCTAGTAAGCTTAATAACAAATACCTATCTTATACTGTATCACTAACAATTTTATTGTCCTTTGATGTCTCCCAATCAGTCTACAACCTAACATGAGAGTGGTCTCCTGGAATATTAATGGCCTAAGATCCCCAGCTAAGCGCATGATGGTTCTCCGCCACCTAAAAAAGATGAAACCGGATATAGTGTTCTTACAGGAAACACATTTACCCATGACGGATATCGATAGAATGCGTAAACTGTGGGTGGGCGAGGTCATCGGCACTCCAGCCGTGGGCAGAAGAGCAGGGGTAGCTATATTATTTAACAAGTCCTTCAATTAAAAGGTAATACATATGGCTGCCAACCCAGAGGGCCGTAAATTGCTGGTCAAAATCAGGGTGCATGATAAAATGTACTCACTGTATAATGTATATTTTCCGAATTCTCCCAATGCCACTTACTTCCAGGAGATCACCTCATGGATATTGCAAGATGACAACCCGCACAAACTCCTGGGGGGAGATTTCAATTCGGTTATGGCTTCAAAACAAAGATAGATTGGGTCAAAGCAAAACCGAACTCCGGGCCAGACGCCTTCCCCCCTGCCTTACTCCGCGATGTGTCCGACAATGCTCACCTCGTGGATGTCTGGAGGGTTCAGAATCCCCTGGAACATGAGTACACACACTTCTCCGCTGTTCACAGTTCCTTCGCCAGGTTGGACTACTTCCTGACGACGGAAACTGTGGACACACTGATCAGCAACACAACCATACATCCCATAGCCATCTCGGATCATGCAGATGACGTCACTCGAGCTCCGACATTGCCGTTCGTGATTGCCGGGACCCCTGCTATGAGGTAGGAACGCTACACATCCTACACTGCCCGTTTTCCACCATACCTCTTATCCTCCGTAATAACATAATTATCAGGGACATGACAGTGGCCTGGAGGGAGGAACACAAGATCGTGAAACTGAGCCCATATTTCTCCAAGCATCTTTCTATCAGAGCCAATCCAGCATTCGCACAGGGAAAGGAGTATGGAACCTTTGCCAAATGGGAGATTAAGGGGATATCCAAATTCACTCACCTTATATACAAAACTACTGGAAAAATACTAACATTTCCTGAATTTAGAGCCACCTATCATGTTCCTACACAAGACTTCCTCCACTTTTCCCAAGTCCCAGCTTATATGAAGACATTAAACTATATTACCCCCCCCCCCCCCCCTCTTCAACAAAAAAACATTCCCTGAATTTAGAGCCACCTATCATGTTTCTACACAAGATTTCCTTCACTTTTCCCAAGTCACAGCTTATATAAAAAATTGAACTATATTACACCCCAGTCTTCAACTAAATCCCTTCTCGACAGGATACTCTCAGCTGGGAAAAAGTCTATTTCAGACATGTATCCTCATCTGAGACAAGCGCACATTCCTCCCGTCTAGTTCCACTATGGTCAAGTGGCGGGTAGACGTTCCCACAGACGATATAGTTGAGAAAATGCTGATAGGATATCGATCTACATGCAAAGCAATGGCAAATGAACAGTGGAGGGAAACAGAATATAAAATTATCCATAGGGCCTATTATGCATTTCAGATCAAACGTACACAAGGCCTAGATAAAGGATATCTGGATAGATGTCCCAAATGCCAGCTGACAGCTGCCTCCCTATTCCACTGTCTATGGGAATGTCCGATGATTCAAACATTTTGGTCCAATGTCATTGATTTTATTGTACTAGTGGTGGGTAGGCGGTTACCATCAGATGTTCTATTGATTTTGTTTAATTATTGGGAAAACTCAGCTGGCATCAGTAAACACAATAGACAATGGAGAAGTATCACTCTTCTGTCAGCCAGGAGAGGCATCATGAGAGAGTGGCTTGCTCCCAATCCACCCACCATACAGTGCCTAAGAACTGACCTCCTCAATTTACTTCACCTAGAAAAATTAGACACTGAAACACAACTGGACAATGATAAGAAAACAACTTCCTTTTATGGATTTTAAGATGGATACCAATTATCAATTTAGTCTTCACACCCATAGAGAAGGAACGATTTATATCTCTCTTTCAATATACACCCAGCATACTCTTAGAAAAGATAAAGGGAACTAGCTAGGGGGAAAATATACACTCCCATACAATGGGTTCTATAGAAAGTGGCCATAGCTAAAGTCAACCGCATACACATACTGACCTAGATGTTGCAGGAGGGCATACGGGGCCTTCACGTGCCATAACTACATGCTTACTTCCTCTTCCCATCTCTTTGAAACACGGGAAGGGAAAATAGGCAAAAGGTAACTCGACACTAAGGGAACCAAACCACTTAACTGCAATATGCTGTGACTAAGGGCTCTACGTTACTGCTTAGTGCAATAGGCATATCATCCATAGGGATAGTAGAAAAGGGTTTCTCTTGTTTGAAATAATGCTACAGATTGATGTGTCACCTAATAATAGGTTTCTCTATACAAACTAAAATTCGTTGATAACAAAACAAACAAGGGGCAGGTGATCATCACTCTCAGGGGGCGAGCCTATCCCACTATAGTTAATTCCGAACATAGACTAGATCATTAATAGGGTACTCCACCTACAAACCTACATTTCTCGTGAGTGAAAGCTAGGACACAACATTTCTGAAACTTGTTCTTGTTTTGTTTACTTTTATGCTTTTAAATCTAAAGTACAGATTTTTCATTGTCTTCACATGTAATAATAATGTGTTATTTGTACGATGTTTACTATGTCGAGCTGCTATGTGGAAAGCAGTATGCATTCCAATACTGACCTATTCTGTACTGTTCCTATTTCCTAACGCAAACCAATAAAAAATGTTGGAAAAAAAAACTAACCATGATAATGTTATCTAAACTCAATGTTTGAAATAGACAATATACCAATGTAGGTTATGGTGAGAAGGGACTAAAGGAACCAAAAAGCCCGCCAACCAAAACATTGTGTAGCACAGTAAAGCCTTCTTTGAACAGAAGGTATTCACATGTGTTATTCCATCACATATTCTAAAAATAAGAGGATTATCCCTTTTTCAATGGGTGGAACCATGCAAAATATTTCCTGTGCTATGGAATGTTTGAAATAGTAATAAAAAGGTGGAACATTAGTGTGGAAAAAGGAAGGCTTTTACTGCAGAAAAGACTGTATATCTCTTCTGCAATAAAACCTTCTTACCTTTCTGTTAGCAAGTCTTCACAATGCCTGAAAATGCATAGCCACTGTGTTTTTGAAGCCAAATCTTGCGACACCCTAACTAATGCTGCTATTCATTTTACACCTCTACTTGGATAACTGATTTCATCCCACAGCCCAGGCCAACAGTGCCCCATCCAGTCCCAGGCCTTCTCCTAGCGAGGATCCAACAGCATAGATTCATATAATTTATGTAGTGTATGCTTTGCTTCGCATTTTAGTAAATCTAGCATGTCTCAGTGCTATTTCAGTTTTCTCTTATAGGGGAAGATGGATTACAAATTCTGTTAGGGTCAACTGGAGTTAGAATTGTTCGTTATCTCATGTTCGTGCAGTTTAATATCTGTTCTGTTGTAAACTTTCCTGCAAAATGAATAGTAAAAAACTCCCATTGCCTCCTATTACCTATGCTAACCAAAATTCAGAGGTATTATAACCAGCCTGTGATACGGTGCTACAAACAGTCTCTGGTGAAGTACAAATGATAATGACTACACTTCAGAAAGACAGTCAATATGCTTATTGCACTTAAAAAGTGGCAATCAGGAGAGTTCTATTATTTTTTTAGAAACATTCCAAGGATTACAAACCTTAAGGTTCATTAGTGGTAAAGTGGAATTGAATGGGGGCAACAGGGTACAAATGAGAAAGTGAAAAAAAACAGCAACACCTGTTTTTACATGGAAACCTACTTTTTCAAAGCTTGGTTGGAAGATGCAGGTAGATACATTACTCAATAGCAATCTAAAAAAACTCCCAAATTGGAAAGGGTACACTGTAAGAATATTGACCCTCCACCATGGCCCTCTTTATATTCCTACATATCCTGAATTAAATAAAGCTGTCTGGATTTTCAGCAGTCACTGCTAGAGGAGTATAGATCTAGGATCTCCAAAACAGGATCTACTGTTGCGTTTTACCAATCGGTAGGTGACTGAACTCCTCAACACCACCATAAAACCTATTTATTTACAAATCAGTTTTTATACTTGCTTATGTTTGGGGCATTGTTGTAGTGTAGTGACATTGTTGGCTTTTTATGATTTTTATTTTAGCTTTCATGTTCACCTGTAATTGATTTATATTTCTCTGATAAGAAGAAGCATGTCTAGCTTTTTTTCTTTAATGCTACTGGAAAAGAAACCTCTTTAAAACAAGATTTGTGAAAAATGAAGATTAAAAACTCTTAGCTTCTTTTCTTTGACAAGGTTATAAGTAATTCTGAAAGGGTCACACAGCATTCACACTGCACAGCAGGAAGATTCCACAATCCACTGCCTTTGTTGACCTCGGCAGATGAATTGTGGAAAGTTGATAATCGTTCCAGCACAAGTTGTGCCAGGAAGGTTGAATGTGTTTTGTGCTAAATTGCAAGAACTTGTATCATTACTTCCTTTTATTTTACAAACTAGATGTGTTACAGTAAGTCTGATTTTTCATATCCGGCTAAAACAAAAAATACATGCACTTTCACTTAAGATTATCAGCACCAGCAGTGAGGGTAAAATAACAATCTAACATTTTTTAAATGTTGATCTCTCTATCAGAACCTGCAAAAACCTTGAGCTCATGACAGTAAACTGGCAGAAACTAATGGGAGTTGTGATCCTAGCTGCTATTCTGATGTCTGCTTTTGTTACCTACAAATCAGAGGGCCCATAGCAAAATGTTGAGAGTTCCCCGCTATTCCTTTGGTGACCTCCTTTTGCAGTACCTAGCACTTTGACAAATTGATGGTCATCAATAATACATAATAAATACTAAAATATCGCCTTTATGTTATCTTTCGGTGGAATTAGACTCCTTTGCATTGGCTTTATACTGAACTTTCCATCTTACCTTGACTTTCACTCAAATTCCCCCCTTTACATTAGCATTCAGTATGAATCTACCCTTTTACATTGGCATGCAGAAGATTTGTCCACTTAACATTAGCATTCAGAGGAATCATCCACTTCAATTTAGCGTTTAAAGAAACAGCCCACTTTAGATCACTGTACCACTCTCACTTCTTGCTGGACATCAGAATTGTTTAAAGTAACCTTGCTGCAAAATTAAATATTATCAAAAAAGCATGTCTTGTAAGATCTTATACTTACCTGCCCTGTCAACTATGCCACCAATCTTTGGCCTCTAGATAAGCTATGACCTTCGGAGGATCTTCTTCATCCAACACGAACTCCTAAATGTGTTGGATTCCTTCTCTTTCCCTGTTGAGCACTGTGCTTCCTTTAACCAACCACCCATGTCACTTCTGGGTCCTCTAATTACATAGAGGCTGGTGCAAAGAATGATGTTTATTGGATTAAGAGGATCCCCATAGCTCTGAAGTGAGTCAAAAATGGTGGCGTGCTTTGGTGAGGCAGGTACAGTAAGTATAACATCTTTTCAGGAGGGGCCCTTCTGGCAAAAATTAGTTTGTGACAAGGTCACTTTAAATTCAGAATGTTAAATACTGAATGTAATTCAGAGTCCAAGTCCATACATTCTATGTGCAGGTCCCCTTAAAGTTAATTATAGCACCTTTACATACATTTTAACTCAATCATCCTTGAAAATACAAGGCTCTGTATCTTACCCTTCCTGGCTGGCTATAATAACCAAATGTTTGTTCTCTCACCAAAATACACCATAATCTCCAGACAGTATACCACAGTTCGAGTAGGGTCCTTGGAGTACAAATTTGCTTCCCCTACAGGTCAATCTCTGGACTCAGTACTGCATTTACTGCACCGGGGACATGATTGCCTCTCACTGCTGCCCATTCATCCAGCCCTTATTGTCTGCTAGAACTATAGAAGCAGCATCAGGCTGCATATTGCTCTGCCTGAAGCTACTTCACACATGGGGCATGTCACTCTAATGATCAGAGTAATATTACCTGCCAGAAAAGTCTCAGCAGATATGGCCTATGCTCTCCCTGACAGTCCATCCAGGCTCACTGGGCTCCATAACCATTGGGATCAACTCTATGGCAGTAGTTATGTCAGTGCTCAATCTGCTTTCCCCCAGTGATAAGACTGTACATTGAAACTTTGGTGAGAGGCTCGATCATCTATGTGAGATATATTTATACACAGCCCACAACATAAAGGTCATATAGGGGAAGGATTTTAGTTTTAGAAATGGACCCTGGATGATGCTAGCACAAAGATACTGTCAAGCATCTAAGGGGGAATCGGAAATGAAGGCATTGTTATGTACCCCGTCCATTTTAGGAGAAATCTCAGTTTTCTTCATACTCCTCCTTCAATCTCCAGTCAGGAATCCAGCCCAGTGGTGTCACAAGAAGGCTTGTGCGACCCTCACCAGGTGATACCATAAGAGGGAGTGACACCAAAATGACTGACAATTATTTTGGTGTCACCCTCTCTAAAAAGTTGGGCAATAGGTCATGGACCAAGAGCCCAACTGCTGCATCAGAGAGGAGGGAGCCCAGTGGCATACCTTATCCTGCCAGATAAAGTCCCCTCTTCTCTTTGCCGGCGTACATCACCAAGATGGCCACCGGCAGTGAAGCGCACGTGACATTCACACAGTGCGTATTGATGTCATGTGATATGTAATGACGGGCAGACCAGGTGACTCCCGGCGGCTGCACCTGGTGACACCCCTGATCCAGCAAACTATAGTTGGTCACATGAATAATAAAACAAACACACAGTTTGTCCTCTCACCAAAATACACCATAATCTCCAGACAGTATACCACAGTTCGAGTATGGTCCTTGGAGTACAAATTTGCTTCCCCTACAGGTCAATCTCTGGACTTATTCATGTGACCAACTATAGTTTGCTGGATCAGGGGTGTCACCAGGTGCAGCCGCCGGGAGTCAAACTGAATAATAAAACAAACACACAGTTAAACCTATCAGGAGGCAGAGTCACAAGTCTGATTCAGGAGATTGGATAGATTCCTGATGGGATAAACCTAAAATGGACACTGTATATATGAGCAGAACTGTGATAGGTTAATGGTAAAAAATACCTGCTAGGGTTACACATTACTTAGCATGCGTGCATACGTGTAACATGACAAATATGACTGTTGGTAGGTCTACTTTAGAAAGCCAAACCTTTATGTCAACTATTTTGTACTTTAACAACTAACAAAAACAATAGACAAAACTGGATCCAACAGACAGTTATATACACAGTTCAAATACATATATGGAAGCTATTTTAGCTGCTTAAGGATTTTTTTTAAGCCAGTTTTGCAATGCTTCATAGCACAGTTAGGTTTGAGGCCTCCACTACATTTACAGAATTCCCACAGGACCAGGACACAACCCCAACTTGCTGACAATCAAGGAGACACAGCACTGTAATGAGTCATCTCTCTGCTTACTCAGCTTGCTTCTCCTGTCAGCATTCTTTTCTTACTGCTACAGACTCTTACTGTTTTCTAGTCCTCACTCGCACAGTAATTATACGTAGAGGATCACAGGATGCTGATATCAAGACAGTTGCAGCTGGAGAGAACATTTACTTTATATACATTTGTTTTTGCCATAAAGCTATTTTTAAAATAAGTATACAACATCATGAACTGTTTTATTAGTGTTCCTTAAGCACTTATTTAGTTGTTCAGTGTGTTAGTATATGATAACATAACCCCATAAGCTACGGGCAGCCTAAAGATTGCTAAGCACATTACAATGTGATTGCACACGTTCCTTTAGACTTACCAACAACAGTGTACTGTGAGTGCCTACCTGATTGGGTATAATTTAAATGCATTGTTACGTTAGATCGTTGTCAGTAAATCTACAGCAGGTTGTATAAGGATTGTACACGCTTGGTTGAAAGATTGTATAATCAACTTTCCCCGTCTGTGTTCTTTTTTTTTTTTTTTCCTTCTTATCTGGTTTTCATGGGTTATCCTCAAATCACAAACTCATACATTCAGCAAATCCAACATTGTCCCGCTGTCATCTGCCAAAAGACCACTACACACCAGGACCAATGCCGCCATCCTCTATACCTATGTCATTTGGGGGCCGGCTGTCTCTTCTGGGTTCTTGCACATGTGTAGTGTGTTTTGTATTGCCTTGAAACCTCCTGGAATGTGTGACCAGGGAGCTTTGGACAGCTGGGGACATCATTCTAGGCAAGGGGAAAGCGGCAGAAGCACAGCTGTGCGCCTCAAACAAAATATTCTCTCTACCCCTTAAAAACATTTCTATCTGTGATTTCTTGAAAGGGGATAAGAAGAAGCAAAAAAAGTGAGTGTAGGTATGCTTTAAAGCCCGTTTCCACCTTTGCAGCTGTATTTTTTTAAAACATATGCCATGAATTTACACGAAGCAGGCATATGCAGTTTATGTATATGAACACAGAAACTTACATTTTTGTTAGCTGTCCTCTTCATACCCTCATGGTAATTGCCGCCTATGTGCTCTGCAAGCAATGTGTGTGTATTACAACTGAGCTCTCCACCCCCCCCTCCATTCATTAGTATTCATAATGGCAACCCCCCGCCACCGACAGTATATTGTGTGTAAAGGCAGAGCTGGTGTTTAGTGATCGTGCTACACAGAATCGCAGAGAGGGGGGCAGCTGCTTTGTGAATACATTTTTGAAATTTGTGAAATTCTAGGGGTCAGGCCTAATAAAAAGCTGGGGTGAAAAAATGAAGAAAGCCTGCAATGTGAGTCATGGAAATGTACCCACATATACATCATCACTGGACATGCATATGTACACACATATACATCATCACTGCACATGCATATGTACACACATATACATCATCAAGGCATTGCCACAATAAATGGTAATTACTTACAAAGGTGGAAATGGACTTTGAATTGCAAACTTTCTGGCAGTGATTGTGTGAACTTCTCAGTTTGTGGTCATTAGGATATTGTTTGTAGTTCATTTTAAATACCACTAGATGTCAGTATTGTAGTTTCATATCTCAATTGCACAAATCAGCAATGTGGAACAGCCACATATAACAGATGAAAACCCAGCAAAGCTTGATTTTCTGCCAAAAGGGAGGGCATCCTGTGAGTTTTTGCAACTATGTAATGCTGTAAATATTCAAAAGAAGATTGCGCTCTTACTGTGCAATGAAGTACAGCTATGTACGTGGTACAAATTAATCAGGTGCACTGATTTTATATGTTATAAATAATGTTATAAATATATAACAGGAATAATATTTTAGAAAGGCATATTTAATCCTAGGGTGAATCCGCAAAAAACATTTTCTTTCACACATAGTAATTATTAGTGATGGAATAATAAAAAAAAAAATACAAAAACGATATAAATACGGGTAACGATTCAGACTGTAAATATATCAGATTCTGTTGATGCTTTTGTTACTCAATATGTGATCCTTATTTTGTGTTACTAGTATAACTATAATTTTGTGTACATGAGACAGCTGCAAACATGGGTGTCACAATAGGCACAGAAGAAATGTGAATGCCTATGGTTCCACTGGGGGGATCTGTTCTGTCTTGTTTTATTATAATGTACAGTATCCTGACAGCGTTAGCATTTGGATCAAATGAATGTTCATGCAGTAGTGGCATGTCTGTCGGATGAAAGCAATTGGTGTGCATTATTATTTTTTCTAATAAACCCTCTCTATTTAGTGCCTGTGGCAATCCTTTTTAATGGTGTCCGTATAAAAAGTCTAGACTGTGTTTATAGTAAGAAGATTGTGATAGTTAAATGACAATTTTAAATTTAAAGATAACTGGTAACCAATATAACTAGGAAATTAAATGGTGAATAGTAGCTACTAGGTCATTTGTATTGGGGTTGTTAGCCATATATCACATCATCCTATTTTTACTTCTGGGAGCAGCTATATGTACAGTATGTCATACTCACTGGGAGTGCCTATTCCCCAATTCTCTTTTGTCCATGGAAATGGAGGAAAAGGTGCAGATGCTTGGATCACTGATCAGATCAGAAGTACAGATTTAAAGCATTAGAAACTAGTGTTGCGCTGGATATTCGAGTCGTGTGTTCACCGAATACACAAACTAAAAGGGTGTTCGGCAGTCTGTTCGACCACTGAACGCCCCACAAGGCAATGCGCCTTGTGAAGCCCTAATTGGCTAAAGGCTTGCACCTGACCTTTGGTCAGGTGCAAGACTTTTCCCAATCAGGGCTCAGGACTCTGTAAGAGCCATGATTGTGAAAAGTTATGATGACTTTGCCAAACCATGGCTCACCTGTCAGATAACGTAAAACTACACAGTTGGGTGGAGCTAGCTTTCACTGTTAGCTCTTCCCAATTTTTTTTAATGTTTTGCCGATATCTGTTAAAATGTCATTCTGCAGCGGGTGTTTTATTATTTCTATTAATTTTTTAATTGTTTTATTTTTTATTTTGTCGAGTTGTTGTCGTCGTGGACAACGCTGGATGTCATGATTAACCATGGATTAT
>NW_017307573.1:417139-417348 GCF_000935625.1 Nanorana parkeri
GGGGGGGGGGGTTTCTTTAACAATAAATACTTTGTTGTGTTATTTTTTTCAATTAAAGGATTTTTTTTCCAAAAGTTTTTTTTAACCCTACCTGTCTAGCATTACTTTCAGTGTATTATATGTAATAACATAAGAGCTGCAATAAATTACTGTATTAACTGCACTAAGATTTCCTTTTTTAAAAGACATTATTATAACTATAATAATTA
>NW_017307573.1:417453-424485 GCF_000935625.1 Nanorana parkeri
ATATATATATATATAGATAGATAGATAGATAGATATCTATATAGATATATAGATATCTATATATCTATATACTATATATATTATAACCAGAGTTCACAGGTCATGTAAAGCATTATGAGGTTAACTTTTGGTGCATGGGTGATCTTTCCCAAAAGGTCTCTGTTTGGGTGAACAGCGAGCATGCAAAGTTCATCATAAACCCAAGTCGGCCGCGAACGCGCACCTTATCCCTACCTTTTAGAAACTAGTGTGTGTCTTTTTATGGTAGTTAAATAATGCTTCTCATGCCCCAAATATTTCAATTGCAGTGAGACAGCTACAGAAATTAATTAAAGTCAACAATAATATTTATAGTGAGAAAAGTAGAAAGAAAGATTGCTGTGACGGCTTGATATATTAAGGCTCTTGTTTCCTGAGAGACAGTAAAAACGTTTTACTCACTTCAAAAAAGACTCCACTGCATTTTATCAATAAATATAAAAACAATGGGACTTAACCTGGATGTAAAAAAAAAGGGGGATGGGGCTGGAGCTTTTAGCAATAATGTGCAAGTATGCACAGCATATTAGCACATTATGGCAGGCTCAACAATCCCCTGCAGTGCAGTACTCACTCGCCAACACTTCCATCTTTCTCCCAGTCATCTTCGGGGTTTCAAGTCTTCTGAAGCTTGATTGGCTGATGATGTAACTCCTGCTCATGGGAGATACTTTGTCTCAGCATACCAGGTCTGTGCATTGAGCTACATGTGCATGGCTCAGTGCACAGAAAAAAACTGTTGCTGAATGGCAGCAAAAAGCTTTTATGGCAGAAGAGACTTAAACAGTCTCTGTTGTCATAGATAGCATCTTAATTTAGTTTATTTTTGTCATACCTTTATTTTCACTTTAATACTTGGCAAAGTCTTAAATTTTTATTATATTTATAATATTGTTATGTATATTTACTGTATTATTGTTATTGTTATTATTATTATTTTCACTTGGTGACATAGACAACACAGGGTCATTATGCAAATAAATAATTTGGTTACCTTTGATGTTCATCATTCTTTTTCTTTTATGTAAAAGCCCTTTTGTCATGTTGTAACCTGACAAGTATCTATGAAAAACTCAGCACATTTACGGAGTGTTGTGCTTGTAAGTGTACCTGTCTATCTAGCTTTTATTCTCTGACACAGCTCACCATTCCTTACCTTGACAGCTTCAAGTGGGGCCTCCAGCCCCACATTTTTACTGGTGGACACCAAGGTCTGTCCAATAAATTAGCTATTTTCAGTACTAGAACTTTCATTACCAGGCTTTATATGACATTATTTTCAATTAATTATGATGTTTTCACAGAAGGTTTTATCATGGAGATCAACTTAATATACCAGAAGCATTTGATGTGATTATGAACCTTTGTAAATTGGCATTTACATGCAAAATACAGAAAAAATGAACTTGCAATCACATGATGTAAAGCTTATATGCTTGATATGGTATTTAAGCTTTTATGGCATGTGATTGTAAGTGAATGTCTTTGCATTTTTACTCACTGATGATTGGCAAAGTCTTAAATTTTTATTATATTTATAATATTGTTATGTATATTTACTGTATTATTGTTATTGTTATTATTATTATTTTCACTTGGTGACATAGACAACACAGGGTCATTATGCAAATAAATAATTTGGTTACCTTTGATGTTCATCATTCTTTTTCTTTTATGTAAAAGCCCTTTTGTCATGTTGTAACCTGAC
The DNA here is from genome assembly GCF_000935625.1 of Nanorana parkeri. Lineage (NCBI taxonomy): Eukaryota > Metazoa > Chordata > Amphibia > Anura > Dicroglossidae > Nanorana > Nanorana parkeri. The sequence goes on from NW_017307573.1 coordinate 419,201, forward strand.
AAGTATCTATGAAAAACTCAGCACATTTACGGAGTGTTGTGCTTGTAAGTGTACCTGTCTATCTAGCTTTTATTCTCTGACACAGCTCACCATTCCTTACCTTGACAGCTTCAAGTGGGGCCTCCAGCCCCACATTTTTACTGGTGGACACCAAGGTCTGTCCAATAAATTAGCTATTTTCAGTACTAGAACTTTCATTACCAGGCTTTATATGACATTATTTTCAATTAATTATGATGTTTTCACAGAAGGTTTTATCATGGAGATCAACTTAATATACCAGAAGCATTTGATGTGATTATGAACCTTTGTAAATTGGCATTTACATGCAAAATACAGAAAAAATGAACTTGCAATCACATGATGTAAAGCTTATATGCTTGATATGGTATTTAAGCTTTTATGGCATGTGATTGTAAGTGAATGTCTTTGCATTTTTACTCACTGATGTGCTTTTCATTTTTCTATTTGTGAAGTGAGTTACAGAACCACCATAGACTGTATGCCCAGAACTCACAGCATTAAGGAATGTGTGCAGGGCAGATAGAAACAGTTTTAAATCAGTCTATCAGGCAAATCAAGATGCCTGCAGACATGTAGAGATTGCTTGATTTGCTGCTTGCAACTGAGATGCTTGAATATGCACATAGTAACCACTGTTGGCATGACCACATCTCCACCCCTCCCTCTGGGTTTTTCTATTGGCCAGTGACCGTATTTGGAGGTTTATGGGAAGGCAGAGCCAGAGCACAACCATGCCAATTCCTATCATTATTTGGATAGTAGTGTGCCCAGATTTTGAGGATCTCACTGTGCTTTGAATGTAATGTAAAGATGCCTTCAAGGACCTTGTAGACACCTTCTTTAAGGACCTTAAGTCACTTTAGGTAAGGTAAGGTTATGTAAGGTCCACAGATCCAAGAATGAAAAGGACCTCCAAGATGGTGTTTTGGAAAATACTTCCTGTACGGTGAGCCACACCAGAAAGGCAGCGAGAGCTTAGAGAGCTGAACAAGTGGCTGAGAAACTAGTTTAGAACGGAATGGTTTGGGTTTTTGGAGGACTGGGCTGACTTCTCAGTCAGCTAGTGGCTCTACAGCAGGACGGACGGCAACTAAATGTGGAGGGTGCAGATCTGCTGCGGGAGAAGATGGTAAAACTGTTGGAGGAGCTTTTAAGCTAGATTCCCGGGGGAGGGATCAAAGAAGAATAAGCCAGGCAACAAACTAAGATTAGACTCAAATGTAGTTGTCTATCCAGATATAGATTGGGCAACAGAAACAGCTAACTCAAGGAGGGCCCGTCACTTCTTGCACATTCTTCGAAATAATTTTATGGGACAATTAGTGGAATCACCCGCTAGGAAAGATGCTCTGCTGGATTTAATAATTAATAACAACTCAGAGCTAATTGCAGATGTGGAAATCGGGGAGATCCTAGGGAGCAGTGACCATAGAATGTTAACGTTTACAGTTATTTCCAGAAAGGCAGGACACGAAAACTCAATTTTAGGAAGGCTAACTTTAGTAAGCTGAGAAACCTACTAGGAGACATAAATTGGGATGCAATTTTCCTGAATATGAACATTGTAAAAAAATGGGATAGTTTCAAGGAAAACTTGAACAAAATTGGCCAGTGCATTCTGTTTACCAATAAATTGAAGAACATGAAAGTTAGACCGGGGCCGTTACCTAGCAAGTTAACTAGTAGTTAACTAGCAAGGTCAAACAACACATAAGGGAAAAGGACAAGTCCTATAAGTCACAGGGGTCAGCATCAGCATTCAAAAACTACAAGGATTGCAACAAAATATGTAAAAGAGCAATCAGGGCTGCAAAAATAGATTTCGAAAAGCAGATAGCAGCAGAAAGCAAACAGAACCCCCAATAAATTCTTCAAAATATATAAATAGCAAAAGGGTATGGACAGAACATGTAGGCCCAATAATAGACAAAGAGCTATCAGTGGCAGGTAGAAAGCGAATGGGTTAAACAAAATCTTTTCTTTGTTTTTACAGATGAGATGGATATGGGTAGTGAACAGGGCAACAGCTGCAGGAGTAATGACAAAAGTTTTGACGTATCTCAGTGGCTGTCGGAGAGCAGAGTAGTACAAAGGCTAGAAAGATTAAATGTAAACAAATCCCCAGGACCTGATGGGTTACATCAGAGGGTACTCAAGGAACTTAGCAAGGTCATAGGCAGACCACTGTACATAATTCTTATGTACACTCTAATGACTGGCATGGTACCGGATGTTGGCGGAGAGCAAATGCGATACCAATATACAAAAAGGGAAAATGGAGTTCACCGGATAACTATAGGCCAGTGAGTTTAACGTCAATAGTGTGCAAAATATTTGAAGGCATGAATTTGCGAAAAAACTGGTATTATAAGTAGAAATCAACATGGCTTCATGAAGGACCGTTTTTGTCAGACCAATCTATTAACATTTTAGAGGGAGTTCAGTATTATTTTAGACAAAGGAATACCAGTAGACATATGTATCTGGATTTTGCTAAAGTGTTCGATACAGTACCCCACAAAGTTTGATTCCCAAACTTAGGTCTATGGGTTTGGAGAAAATTGTTTGTACATGGGTGGAAAACTGGTTGCAAGAACAGACCCAGGGTAGTAATAAATGGGTCATCCTCTATTGGGCATAAGTCGCTAGTGGGGTGCCCCACGGGTCGGTCCTGGGACCAATCTTGTTTATCCTTTTCATCAATGACATAGAGATAGGGATAGGTTGATTTCCATTTTTGCCAATGATACTAAGCTTTGCAGGGCAGGAAATTCGAAACAGGAGATATGTGCGCTTCAACAAGATCTGGATAAAATAAAGCATGGGCGGCACATTGGCATGTGTTGTTTAACTTGGAAACAATGCAAGGTAATGCACATAGGTGTAAAGAACGAGTGTGCAAACTACTATCTGGCGGAAGCTGCATTAGGGAACATGGACATGCAGATCTGGCAATTACATGCTATGCCAAGCTGTGGTCAACAAAGAAGACAGAATACTGTCCTGCATTAAAAGAGGGATAAAAGAATAAGACCGCCTCCAACAATTAAACTTATTCTGCTTAGAAAAGAGGTGATTAAGACCATATTGAAGTCTTCAAAATTATCAAAAGGGACCCCAATATTCAGAACAAGTTGTTTTCACCAGGAACAGTATTGAGAAAAGACTGGATTCAATCTTAGAACACGCAAGGTTTTTTTTTTAATGTGCGAGTAGTAAAAATATGGAATTCCGTTCCACAGGCAATGGTATCTGCTGATAGTATAGTTACGTTTAAGAAACTTCTAGGTGAGTTCCTTCAGTCACAAAATATACAAGGATATGGGAAGTGTTAAACACACACACACACACATATATATATATACACACACACACACACACACACACATAGGTTCAACTGGATGGACCTTGGTTTTTTTTCAACCTCACCTACTATGTTTCTATGTTAATTCAATAATCAATTAGAAAGGTATCAAGGCATGTCAAAAGGATGGGAGGTAGAAGATGCAATTCTGACAACATGGTCACATCTCTATGCATGCAACATTTACACAGCAAGATCAGCAATGAAACACCACTCTTCTATTCTCTACTCTAGGAGTAGACACTGATAACATCAGAATAGGATATAACTAACCAATATTTGATATATTATTAATTTATATTCTATATTCCAACCAGTGTATAACGATGAATAATGGAACTCTTTCCTCTATTTAAGCTCAATTGTGGCTTTGTGGTATACAGATTATAGTAAATGAGGATGCATAATAAATGTTTGGAAGTATCTTCCTTTTCTTTCTTTAGTTGAAGCTCCAGTATACCCCCAAATCCCCTTCCCTGGCAGCACACACTCTGCGTGACAGCATCGGTCTAAGTCCAGCGGTCAAACCCCCCCTTCCAATGTTCTCCAATTAGCAATGCTCACACTGCCTGCTGATTGGAGAATAGTGGTTGAGATTGTGCAGGGGGCATGTCAGACTGCTGGAGATAGACAAATACTGTCTGTATATTTAGCTGACTTTATGAACAGCTTGTATCTTTTTTGTAGATTGTCTGGTGGAGGTGTCATCTCTTGTGTAATACATCTAATTAATGTTGTGCTTTCCACAATCAGGCTATGCAGAAGTTAAAAAAAGGTGATAATTATATTTTATAACTATTGAAACATTTTTACCCAATCTAGTGCCACTCCCACACTTATGAAGAAAGTGTCACACTGCATTTGCATCACATCTGTCCTTTGGAAAATTATTTACGCTGTGCGTTAATTGTTTGAAAATAGGTCATCTTAAATAGACATCTTCATACATATGGCCAGTCTGAGATGTTTGCCATTAGATGTAGTAATTGGCTCATTTGACCCAACTAGTATTTAATGTGGGTATCATATTTTTTTCTAAATATCTGATCTGGCACAATCTGATGTATCTAGATATGCAACCTAGTGGCAAGCTTCTAAATCATGTGTTGAATGTTCAGGGGTTAGTATAACTGCTATCATATGACCAGATGGAGTCATAGGAGCTGAATTTTTCATCCAGACAATTTAAAATTGGAATAAAAAATTACCAGACAGGGAGGCAATTGTACGTACATTAGGCCTAAAATAACCTAGGGGTCTATTCACGAAGCTGCCGAAAGATCTAGCCGTAGCTTTGGCCGATCCTTCGGCTAGCTTTGGCCCCAGGACCCCTTTGGTTCAGTAGAACCGAAGGGGTGTTATAGCTGCCCTCGGCAGCTTAGTGAATAGACCCCCTAATTTAGCTACATATATATACTGTATATTCAATATATGGACATGAAAGTGTCCAAAAGATCTCATGTGCCAGCAACCTGCATATCAGATAACACATAACACAAATCCAGAGGTGTTCGCTTTATGAATTGTTAGAAAATGCATTGGGATACAATAATGGGGTTGAAACTTCACACATCTTTGGATGTGGACCATTTTTTTGATCAGGTAATGTTTTTTCTTCCAGTGTGATTTTATCTTCATCTAAGTCATAATACTAAATAGAGACAATCATATTGATTGTAAACCTTGAGCCTGACTCCACCCAACTGACAAACTTGCTCCACTGACCAACAGGGAAACCGCTATATCTTAATTTTGGTATGAAGTACAATGCCTCATTGTGATGGCTGCCCCGTTTCCCAGACTTGTATCCCTAGTAGCAGCCCTCTAGTAAAGAGTATAATGGTTTATTTAATTAAAAGTGTCATACCCAGGGAATGCTATTCTGGTATCTGGATCC
>NW_017307573.1:424497-451451 GCF_000935625.1 Nanorana parkeri
CAGATAAATCATGCATGTGCAAAATGTGTGATTTGCAGGTACTAAAAAATGTAAGCTTCAAAATCTTCCAAAGGCAGAAGACAGAGTGTAGATCAAAGGCTTGACGTCCTGTGTTGCCCACATATAAAAATTCACTCACATACTGTTAGATGTATTTTTCTTTTCAGCCAAGGCATTTTAAAATAAACTTGTTTTGTTCCCAATTATTTTAAAAAATCCTTCTGTAGCTCTCTGTTTTACCACTTTATTATGTCTGATTATTTGGAAAAAACACCCATAATGATTTGAAACTGTTCTGTTGCTATGTGCTGTATCCAGGGAAGATAGTGACAACTAATTTCAAGTATTCAGGAGCTCAATAAATGTTCTGGTCATTTTTTTAATTAGCATTTTATTAACGTTTATTGGTTACAACACATTGCATAAACGTGTGTATTGTTATCAGAAACAATATCAACTATGTTAGAAAGGATCTATATATTCAATTCAACTATTCAACTATGTCTATATATTGACAAATAACAGTGATTGTATCATAGCTGCATAATCAGGAATAACATTTTTTATAAATTATTGTGACACAAAATATAGCACAGTTTGTATACAGAATGAAGAGTCATTGGTCCTTTAGTCGTAAAAGCTTTTAGTTTTGATTCACTCAACACGCAGCAAGAGAGATCCATATGGGATTCATACTTGTACATCTAAATGAAATGCTAAAATGTTATAGAACCTTTGTGTTTATATTGGGGGGATGCATTAAACAGATAGCAGGAGGATTTAGCTAACAGCGTAACCACCCCCTTGGAGAGTTTTCATGTTTATTGTCAAAGAATATTGCATCACAGTAAATTGAATTTTGTATTTTTTTTTATCTGATCAATAAAGATAGATTCCATCTCTGTCAGGTTGCATGGGGTTTGTGAGTGGACAGTGTTGTTTAAGTCAATCCACACATTCTAACTTGAGTGAGATCTGGATGCTGACTTGGCCATTCCAAAACAATAATATTACTGCTTTTAATTCCATTCCAAAATTTTGGGTTTATGCTTGGGGTCATTGTCTTGCTGAAGTACAAATCTTCTCTTGGCTCAGGTTTCTTTTAGACTGCATCAGGTTTTCCTCCAGGGATTTGCCTGTATTTAGCTGTATCTATACAAGCCTCTGCCCTCACAATCCTTCCAGGACCTGCTGCAGAGAAATATTTGCAGGTATAAAATACTGCCGCCACCATGCTTCATGGAGGGAATGGTGTGTTTATGATGATATGCAGTGTTTGGCCTACACCAAACCTAAAAGTTTAGCCTAATGGCCAAAAAACTCAAATTTGGTCTCATCAGAACATACATTGTCCAGTTGGCATCAGGTTCTTCCATGTGCATCCTGGCAAACTATAGGTGAGTTGTCATGTGAGTTTTAGTTAGAAGTGGCTTTGTTTTTGCCACTCTCCCATAATGTTGCGATTGGTGAAGCACCCAAGCAGCAATTGTTATTTGAGCAGTCTCTCAAGTCTCTCCCACTGAGGCTTGTAAATTCTTCAGAGTTTTTATAGATCTCTTGGTGTCCTCCTTCACTAGTCCTGCACAATTGCTCACTTTTGCTGCAAGGCCTATTCTTGGTAAATTTACAGCTGTGTCATACCCTTTCCATTTATTAACGATTACTTTAACTGTGCTCAGGATATTCAGTAACTTAGAAATGTTCATGTATCCACCCTATGTGTTTTGAATCACCTTTTCATGGAGTTGCTTGGAGTGTTCTTTTGTGGGTGTATATTTATAAAGTCAGTTATTTTGTGTTTTTTTATTTTTCATTAATTGAAATCACTTTGCAGAAATCTATTTTCACAGAGTATATTTCCATTGATCTGTGTACAAAAACACGATATATTACCCAATTTGGGTAAAATATAAGGGAGGAGGTTGTTATGTGTAAATAGATACCAAACATGTCAAGCCTCACACTGTGTATAAACAGTGCAAAACTTTGGTAACCAAAACCAACACCTTAAAAGACTTTGTAGGACATCATTTTAGAGTTAACCATGAATAATGGCCCCAGATCTATTGTTCTCTTTAAAATGTATTTAACGTTCTTTTTTTAACTTTTGTTTACACTTAAATGTATGGCTATCACATAAGGGCCCCCTATGTGAAAGCACATTTGAGGTGACAGGTTCTATTTAAGGGAGACATTAGGGGTTTGTTAGATGTTAGTTAATGAGGTTAATCAACCACAGACAATGCTTTATTAGTTTTATCCCCAACTACAGCAGCCAGGGAAAAACAGCTCTGAACCCAGAAGTGACAAGATCTTCATCACTTCTGCGTTCGTTGAAAGGAGGGGAGATCTGCAAATGGATGTTCACTGGTCTTCCGCCGAAGTATCTGCAAACACCCATAGTGGCTGTCCCGGGCCCAGAAGAGGGGCAGCAGAGCCCAAAATAGATGGCGGTAGGAGTCGGGCAAGGGGGGTGGCATGCTGCAGGGGTCCTGTAAGTAATCGGGTTGCTGTGACCGATAGTCTGCTAAATGAAGGTAAAGTGACTCCGGGATGCTGTAGCATCTGGGAGTCAGTTTACAGGGCCCAGTGCCATGGATGTAGTCCTTACATCCAAGGCAGCAAAGGGCTAAAGGGTAAGGGCAAGAATCTGTGTATATAATGAGTGAATATGGCTGTTCCTATGTACATACATTACAAACCTTACATGAAATAAAAAAACAGAAATCACAAACTCCCTAATATTATGAACATCAAGATTACATATATCTAAAAAAAATGTTGAAATGTCTATACATTCCTAGTATCAAACATTTTTCCATAAATATCCCTGTAGAGCAAAGCAAAGTTTCTTTGTCATTTGATCTTTTTTTAGGCAGACTTTTCTTACAAATATATGTTTTATAAGTATGGCTTTACTATTGATCAGATATAAATGTCATTAAAACTTAGCAGATGCAGGGATATGAATTACAGCATATTTAGGTCATACTGTATGTGTATTATTGTTTCTCTACTATAAGTATATAAAAAGAAAGTGATGTTTTTCTCCATTTGAGCTGTAGGGCTGCTCGTTTTCTTCTATGTATTAAAATCTTCTCCTTCTAATTTTTCTAAATATCTAAGTAAGTGTTTTAAACAAAGCTGTGATGTATGACTCAGTGTCAGCTTAAAAACCATTATGACTGCAGAGCCTCTGTCTGAGTCATCAGTAAAGTTCATGCTTCATGAATGTCTAATTTGTTTTCCTACTTTGATACTTATGGGCCAGATGCATAATTGTCACTTGTTCCTGTTCCGCTATATGGGTATATTGGGCTGCACTGTAAATACTCATGCTGGTGTTTATTTTATTATTAACTGTCTATACATATCTGTGATGAAATGGAGAGTTTATTATTCCAGTGAAGCTGTATCCAGTAAGTTAAGACTTGGAACATGCAGTGCTTGGTTTATTGGCTATATCCTTGCTTGGAGCAAGGTCATATTGCAAGCATTTGAATATAGGAACACAAACATATTGTCAGAAATCTATTGCTTTCTGTACGATAAATCAACATGGGATCTGTCAAATGTATGGAAGTGGCAGTGATGATATACCGTCATGACCAAAAATATTGGCACCCTTGCATTTCTGTCAGATAATACACCACTTCGCACAGAAATTTGTTGCAATTACAAATGTTTAGGCATTCTCATGTTTATTTCCTTTGTTTGTATTTATATAGCACAAAAAAGTGGAGAGCAAAAAAAGCCAAATCTGACACATTCCATGCAAAACTCCAAAAATGGACGGACAAAATTATTGGCACCCTCAATTAAATTACTTCCCAGACGATACTTCCAAATATCGGCAGCACATAACCGGTGTCCAGAATCCAATTTTATTTTAGTGAATTCAATACAAAGTCCAAGGTTTAGCATATACCTCACCAAAGGATCTGTCCGATACAATGGGAGAGATGCTTTTGTCGTGTATATGCTAAACCTTGGCCTTTGTATTGAAGTCAATCACAGTGGTCACATGATCGGAGAGCTCAGGAAATGCCTTTGGCATTAAGAACCCTTTAAAGGGCCAGCAAAAGCTTTCAACACACATTCCTGGAGTATCGGTTACCTGTGTCCACCGCCGCATACCAGGATTCTGCCCTCCAACCTCCACGTCACTGCTGAGTCCTATTATGACAAAGCAGTGAGAGAATAGCACCATGGTGTACAGCAGGGGGCTTAGGCAAACTCCTGGAAGTGTTGAAGTGCTGAAGACACTGACAGAGGCTGCAACCATGGAACAGAGGAAATGTAGGAGGCATGGTCTGCTAGAAAGGCAAGTATAAAAGCTCTTATAATAATTGTTTTAAAGATTTTGTGCTACTCTGACAGTGTCACCATAACCAGTTCCTCATTTGCTACCCACAGCCCTTAGACTCACCCTAATTCCTAAGCATCTTTTTACTTAACACTTACCCCCTAAACACTTATTGCTGAACCCCTGAGGCTAGGTTTACACCAGATGCAGTGCACTTTGGTCCGATTCTGGCCAGAACGCACTGCATCACATTGCGGCCGGCTCACTTTTTTGTGGGGCAGGAGGGGGCTTGGCGCGCCATTGAAGTGAATGGCACCGTAGCCACTCCCTCCAGCCTCAACGCGATCGTCCGCACGGGATCGCAAGGCACATTGTGCCTGCGGTCCGGTACGATCAAAATGCTGCAAGCACTATTTTGATCGCACCGCAACAGGCCGCAGGCACAATGTGCCTTGCGGTCACGCATTGTGGTTGGAGGGCGTGGCTACGCTGCCATTCACTTCAATGGCCCGCCACGACCCCTCCTGCCCAGCAAAAAAGTGAGCCAGCAGCAATGCGATGTAGTGCGTTCTGGCCAGAATCGGGTCGGAACGCACTGCATCTCGTGTGAATGAACCCTTAACCTAACCTAGCGCTTCAACTAAGCCCTAAAATGAATTAATCCATATTCTTCTGCATACTCACTTGAATGGCTACTCCTAAATACATGTTACATTGTGCAGTACTGACATCAGTTCTATCTAAACATAAAATTGTAAATTAGTGACATTACATGAGATGCCATTACTGTCCATATAAAATGTTGCATTTTACAGGTGTGACTTCCTTATAGGGTTTGTTTTAGAAGAGTGACAATTTCCCATATCACTATTTCCCAAATGTGACATAAATACCATATGTATGTTGCAATTGACTGTTTTACTCCACTGCTTTACAAATACAACAGTATCATTAAATAAGAGTTGAATTTGAAGACACTGCTATGCTATAATGCTAAAAAAGCCTTGGTAATGAATAGAGGACTATAAATATCTTGCTACAAAAGATGTATGTTGGATAGGGAATATATATATATATATATATAAATATGGATTAAAGGGAAACATATAAGATGTTGTTTTTATCTTTAAGCTAATAGGCACACACAATGATCATGTTTATGCCTTCGGGCACTCCTGAAAACAAACATAAAAACATATTTGAAAAACTATAGCAGTCTTTTTTTTATATATTTTTGCAAACATTTACTAGAAAAAAAGAAAGGCTAGACAAAGCTTTTGTGGCCTGCAAGTTTGCAAGTGCTTAAGTAGCTGCGAGCGATATTATTCTGGAATTGCTCACTGCATAAATCAATTCATTCCACTTCAAAGTGTACCTGTTAAATGAAGAGGATGGATAGAAAAGCTCTATATAGGCATCTACTTCAGATATGCATGAAGGGAAAAAATTTACCTACTGTACAAACATAAAATTCTATCCTGTCTAAGAAGACAGGAAAAAATTATATTGCTGATCAGAGAAATTTAATGAAAATCATTAAATCTTTATACAAGTTCTCTTACAAATGCAAAATAAATTAGTGTGATTTGTCATACTGTATAAGTACAGACTTATTCAGTGTAGTAAATTAATACTTTGTCTCAATACTGAACACGGCAAAAACATCCAGCTGGGCAATAGAATTTAGTATGTGATTTTGTAGACATATTTTTTAGCATGAATATTACTTGGGTGGTAAGAGAACAAATATAAAGTGTCAATGCATACGAGGCTATGTTCTCTGTGCTGGCACTGTTCGATGTGACAATTTTACTGTCCTAACACCTAAAGCAGACCTTTACACTCAAAAATTGAATTCTACCAATGCATCCCTCTATGTATGATGATTAATAATAACATAGACATGTCAGGTGTAAAATGCTGTGATTTTGAAATACTTACACTTGCACAGCATTCATTTCCTGCTTTAAAGGAGAACTATGGGGTTAAGTCTTTTCCCCATAGTTCTCCTTAGGGTAACGGGAGGCACAAACTAGCGTCCTCCCGTCACCTAGGCTCAGTATACCACAAGCTGTAGCTCGAGGTATACTGAGACGCCGCAGATGAATGCGGATCCCGACAATTGTGCCGGGATCCGCCCAGCTGCGTGACTGACAGCTGGCTCTGCCTATCTAGAGGCAGAGCCAGCTGTACCCGCCCTCCCCTGTTATGGCAGAGAGCCAGGACAGGATCGAGAGGGGAGCGAACGCCGGGATGTGTTCGCTCACCTCCCGATCTACTGAGCCGACCTGTGACAGTCTCATTGTCACAGGTCGGCTAGAACTATGAGATGAGTGAAAAGCACTCACCTCATAGTTCTCCTTTAAAAGTGAAAATGACTTCAGTTTTCCAACACAATACACACTGGGATTGCCTTGTCATCAGCAGAGCATTGCTGGGAAATCTGATCTGTAATCTAATGGGATCTGAGCGAAAGGCCTTTTCCTCCCCTGAGATGATATGCATGGTCACATGTCCTAGTCACATGTCTAATCACATATGACAGAAATCAAGGAAGTAAAGGGAGATCTAGTAATCTGCCTTTAGTTAACATGGTCACTGTCAGAACACTGGTAAAGAAAAAGGAAGCAAGGTACGCAAAGAAAACAAAGCTGGCAATTATCTAAATGTATATGTTTTTAGATCGTCATTACTAAACATTTCTAAAGGTGTGTTTGTTGAGATTTTAAAGATATGGGTAAAGGTCCGCTTTAAAGTGACACTAAACTCAAGTGTTAAATCTTAAAAATGCATTCAAGTACCTTAACTATTAACAATACAGGACCTTATGTGTACATCACTCAGCTGTAGATCCTACTACAATCTCAATACACATTAGTAAACTAAACATGAGATTCTAGTCCATCAAAGGAGCGAGCTTGGAGTGGTGGCTACTTTACAACGCACACAGGGACCATGGGGAACAAAAGTAGCCACCCTCCAGAAGAAAGGACAGTGTCAGCACCAATTCAGAGATGATTTGAGGATCTACAGCCGAGTGATACAAAAATAAGATACATTTTGTGTTAATAGTTAAGGTACTTGAATGCATTTTTAAGATTTAACTCCTGAGTTTAGTGCCACTTTTGCAGCCAAATTGGGATAACACCTACCCTTTATTTGTTATATGTTCTTACTTACATAGCATAACTTAAAATTACAGCTGGTCCTTTTCCACTTTTTCATTATATTTCTGAAAGCTCCAGGACTGAAACATCCTGCTTAGTTTTCACTGTCTGGGAGGGGTTGACAGGGGGTTTTGTTTTAAACAATGAACCCTGTCTCTACTGTGCTGGCAGACTTCATTATCATTTGTAAACTAGATAATCAGGACTGTCTGTCCTAACAAAGGGTTACAGATGTGAAGGCATTGTACGTTGATGAACTTTAAAAAAACTGTCCCTCCGTCTGTCCCCTTATCTCACAGGCATCTATTCTAACTACTAGAAGCTGCTTGTAGAGTCCTATGTATAATCCTGCTCCCAAAAAAATATTTAAAAAATTATTTTTAGGTATGCTGTGTGAATAGGAACACATACCAAACATATAGAGGGGGTTTCTCAAATTTGGTTGCAAAAGTGGATATGCCATTTAAGCCCTAGTTAACACAAAGGGATGGTTCACACCAGTGCATTGCTTTAATCCATGCACGTTAAGGAGTCTTTTCACAAAGCTGCCGTAGGCAGCCGAGTGACTGACCGACCCCAAGCGAAGTGAGCCGAACGCTGTTCGGCTATTCACTTCAGGCTGGTACGGCTGATTCTAGCCGTGTATCGGCTGAAATCAGCCGTACATCGGATGGCTTCGGGTCGGCCGAACATGCTCAGCATGTTCGGCCGACCCGAAGTGCAGAAGGACTTTGACTCAGCCGGTCTAACATCTAGATCGGCTAAGCCGAACCTCCGGCAGGCTTCTCGCTGCTGTTCGGTCTATTCTCATAGATGCCGAACAGCAGTGAGTAAATAGCCGAATGCCGCTGAGCGGCATTCGGCTCGGCTGTTCTGCTCGCTACCTCTGTGGGACCGAGCAGAATAGAAAAATAGTTTAAAAAGTACCAAAAAAAAAGGATTAGAAAACGATTGTGCAGAGCTAGCAGTGACAGCTAGCTCCGCCCAACTGTTTTCTATTTGCCGGGCGGTTCTGCTACCCGTAGCTGGTAACCAGGGACGCTGATCTCTCTGAAAGTGGCCGGAGCCAGCTGTGAGATGATGGCTTGCTCCGCCAAGCTGTCAGATGCAGGCTGTGAGCCGGCCAATGGCCGGCCACTCAGCCAGCTCCGGCTTTCGCCTCGGCTCAGTTGAGCCGAGGCATATGCCTTCAGCTCGACTGAGCTGCTCGGCCGACTTCGGGAGCTATACGGGCTATAGTCAATAGCCCGTACAGCAGCCCTTCAGTTCTACTTAACCGAAGGGGTCCTGGGGCCGAAGCTAGCCGAAGGATCAGCTGAAGCTATGGCTAGATCCTTCGACAGCTTAGTGAATATACCCTTAAATGTATGTGTTATCGTGCATTTTACATTCATTTTAAATGGGCCGCAATGCACCTAAAATGGTGCATGGTACATTTTTTTTACTCAACCCAAGGCAGCACACAGATCGTTTGCATATGTGCGTTGTGGTGTGTATAGGCTATAACAATGCATGCATGCATGCATGCTGAAGTCAGATGTGTCAATGCATTGGGGTGTTATTCATAATTAAAAGCACTGCAGTACACCACTTCGCACTGTGGTACGTGCATTGCCATGTATTTGAGGCAATGCATGAAAAAATTAGCGTTTCGCCATGTGGTACCGCAAAGCCCCAAGGTGAATGGTCCTTATTCCATTCCCTGAACCCATAACACTTAACCCCCACCCCCTTTCATGATACCTGACTTGTAACCGATGCCTGAACAATTAACCCTTAAACTCTAACTTAATCTAGCCTTAACATCTACTCTTCACCCTATCCTAAACAACCTAACCCATAGAGTAAGTCCTTATTCCTTAACTGGCTCAAACATAACCTACTTTTAGTGACACTAAACTCAGGAGTTAAACCTTAATAATGCAGTACTTGAAGTACTCAATTTTTAACCAAAATTTTGCTTATTTGAGGAAGGACAGTGTCAGCACAAAATCAGAGATGATTTGAGGATCTACAGTCGAGTGACATACAAATAAGATACATTTTTGTTAATAGTTAAGGTGCTTGAATGTATTTTGAAGGTTTTACTCCTGGGTGTAGAGTCAATTTAACCTCCCCTTGAAACTGAAATCCCCCTTTCTTAAGTTACAGATCCACAAGTATGCTTCTGATGTTTCTTATGAATGCCAGTGTGTATGTTACTGGATTAATACCAACAATAGAATTAGTGGGTTTTTTTAAACAGTTTTGGATTGAGTGGGGAGGGGATATAACCTTTATTTGGGTTTTTACTGTCTATATCACCATGGAAGGACATCAATTCTAACCCTTACCCATTCTATTAAAGGAGATCTGAAGTGCCAGCATACACTTTCCTAAATAACATCAGCGTTGTAATGGCAATACAAATTATAGTTATTTTTGAATATCCAATATAAGCTTACTTGAAAAAATATCCTTTCATGTTGTGAGCACTGCCTAGCTACTGGACGTATCTTTCAACAACTTCCTGAGTTCCCTGAATGTGTTTTACATTCAATTTCTAAGGAATACATATCCCATATTACATTGCTAACTGCAAGCAGTGATAATGTCACATGTAGGAACATTGCTGGGCCTCCAGAATTTCCTCCTCTTCAACACATCTGTAGTTCAGAAGGCAGACTCTGTCAAATTGACAGCAGTGCATATTCACAGGGAACTGAGAATATGGGGTTGGTTTACTAAAGGCAAATATGTTTCACACTTCAAGGGAAGTTTTCCTTAGCTTAGTGAATGGGTAAACATTCACTTTGCAAAATTAAATAAAAATAAAAAATCATTTTTGCTTGCACATGATTGGATGATAGAAGTCAGCAGAGCATCATCTAATTCACTAAGCTAAGGGAAATGTTCCTTGCAAAGTGAACAGCCTATTTGTCTTTAGTAAATCAACGAGACAACTGGGAGATCACTGACTGTCATCTCGTCTTCCTCTGCCTAGAAACATCTGAGGTTTGGTGAGTGTGCACCCTAGAGGGGAGTCTTTGACGTGGACACCTTCATGTGGAATTCATTCTTATCTTCAACACGCTGTTTGCACCGGAAGTTTTGATCATATTGGGACTCACTTCTCACTATATTTATAATATATATATATATTATATTTTTTATTCACTTTTATGTATCGTTTGGATTGAATTTATAATTTTATATATTTTTACGTTTGGATTGATTTTTATGTGTGAGACATTTTTTAATGTTTGAATTTATTCTCATAGAAATTTTATACACCTTTCGCACCTTTGAGATTTTGATATTATTTTGATTGTTATATGTGAGGCACGATTGTTCTATAATAGCAAGTAATTTAATTTGTTTTATACACATTTGCACTTCTTTTGAGATTTTTGATGTATATAGTAATTATGTTATACTGAGTTGATTCACTATATGGTGATCTGGAGCGCTGCACATTCAATTACATACTATAATGCATTGCTTGGACTTGTAGTCCTACATAGTTGGAGCTATTCTGCATTGCTGTATAATCATCATACAGCAATGTAGAATACCACCAGCTATGCAGGACTACAAGTCCCAGCAATACATTATAATAAAAGTCAGCTCTACAGAATCCCACTACACCAGCATCCCCCCCTCACACACACACACACACACACACTTTCCAGCGCCCCCCTCTTCCCCACCCCCCTTTCCCACTCCAGACTTACCTTCCGTCTCCTGCAGGGCCCTCTTCCTCGTCTCCGTGGCCAGGGGGCGGGGCTAAGAGGAGAGGGTCCTCACAGCAGAATGTGCTGCCCGGCGGTGCCTGCAGCACATTCTGCGGGACTAGGGACAGCCTCTCCATTCCTGCCGCACAGCCGCCCGTACATGCTGCGGGTGGCAGCGAGGCAGGGAAGGAGCGGCGCAATCTGGGGGGCTCTTCTTCCTCGCTGCCTCCCCCCCAAGTGGCGGAACGAAAGGGCCCGGTCACGATTGCGACCCTGGTAGTTCCGCCAGGGAATCCTATGCTGCAAACCCATCAAGGAAGACAATATTCTGTACTGAAATGGAGTGTGGACAATATATGACACAAGGAAATGCATATTCACAGGGCTGAGTGAGATTGTGTCACTGCACTGAGAAAGTACATCCTAAGGGCATCTTGAATAAGTAAGTTTACAAACGTTTAGATGAATATGGATATTAGGAGTGGGATAGAACTTATGGAAATTCAGTATAGGAATACATATTTATTTATTTATTATTAGTTTTTGACCATATTTGATTCAGTTTCCCTGTTTGTACTAAAAGCAGTTTTGAGAGCACCACTCACACACTGTAGAGTGTCGGTGCTAGTCACAAATTACATAAGTAAAGGAAAAATTATAGGATACAGTGTGGCAAATTGCATCTGCAATGATATCACTCCTTCTCATAGAAGGTAACCTCTTGGTCCACTTCAAAACTTACTTTCTCTATAGTAATGATTTTTTTTGCAGCGTTACTTATTTTACTTTTATGCTCAAATTAAATATAGCAACTCTATCTGCCCCAAATTCATACATTCAGTGAATAACTCTGAAAATTAGGGTTGTGCCTTTGCTGGAAATAACATCCATTAAAAACAACAGTTTTATGCGGAGTCAGCTAAATGTACATTTGATGTTAACATACATTGATTTCTAAACACTTTGCCAGCATAGTATTGTCTGTAAATATCACTCTTGTTTTTCCCATAAACTGGTATTACCATTTTAATGGGACCACGTCCTAGTTATCATGTTATCATCTATGAAAGCTTTGACAAGGTTTAATAATGTCAGTTCACTTCCTGTATGCTCCTGTTCTGTGTAAGCTTGAGGCTACACATTAATGTGAAGCTGAAATATTGATCTATTCCTTGACATTTTTAGTTTTTATTTCTTTTATTGCCTCTATCAAAGCAAAACTATATTCCTATATTTGCTTTTTTCTGGTTTGTATAATAAATGTCAAATGAGTATTCTTGGATGAATGTATTTTGCTGTATCTGTGTCATTCTACCTTGTTCTTTTTCCTGTTTTGTATCTTTGAGAATCTACAATAGGTTATAGAACTCAAGCTTTATGTCCACAAAGTGATTCTGGGAGGCAGTTAACTTGTACTTGGTATCTGAACAAAGGCACTTACAATACATGGAAAGACATATGCTCAGGGCATGGATGAGTTTGCATACATATAGCTTCTGCAGCAGCATAGATTTAAAATACATAAAAGCCAAACTTGATAGTGAGCATTTTAGTTGTGGTGAAGCTATGCACTTGACTGTATCACCGTCTTTCTGCACATTCGACCAAGTAATCCTGGTCTCAGAAAGATGAGGAGTTTTAGCAGAAAAGGCAAAAGGAATTTATGCAATTACATATCGGTTTAGGGTAAGGAATTGGGGAGCTTGCTTAATGTGAACCTGTGCTTTGCTCCATGCAGAACAAAGGAACAGGTTCACTTAACTCCTTAAGGACAAAAGCCTTTTTTTAAATTTTTTGTTTACATGATATAATCCACATTTTAGGTCTGAAAATTACTTAAAAACCCCAGACATGATATATTTTCTAAAAGCCAAGACTCTATAGAATAAAAGGGTGGCAGTTGCAAATTTTTATGTTGCACAACATTAGCGCAACTTACAGTGGCGTCACAAGGGGGGTGCGGCCCGCACCCGGGTGTCACCATTGGAGGGGTGACACCAAAATTACTTACAGTCATTTTGGTGTTACCCCCCTCTGAAAAGTCAGGCGCTCGGTCATGGACCAAACGCCCGACAGTATCAGGAGAGAGGAGGGGACCCGGCGGCATACCTTATCCAGCCGGGTGACTGTCTCCTCCTCTCTGTGCCGGCGTCCATCACCAAGATGGCCGCCGGCAGTTATCAGAATACTGCCGCACGTGCACGATGACGTCATCACGCACACGCGTGGTGACGTCACGCGCATGGGCGGTGACGTCTTGGCGGGGTGACACTCGGACACCGCTCCGGGTGTCACCCAGCCACGGGACACCCCGGCAACTTATTATCAAACCCAAAAATTTAGTGAAAAGTGCACTTAAGTTGAATTTAGTGCCCCAAAACACTATATAAAACCATTGTTTTTACAAATATAAAAGATGAGGTTACAAGTAAATAGATACCCAACATGCCCATGTTACAAATTGTGTGCGTCCATGAAACTGCGACAAAATTGAGTACCCCAAAAAAGTTTATAGGCAACGCTTTAAAAGCCCCTACAAGTCACTAGTTTATAGATAGACATAAATACTGGCCCTAGAATTATTGCTCTGACTCTGGTGTGTGCAGGAATACCCAAGATGTGTAGCGCAATCGTCATTTTTGTACGTAGGCGCACCGGACACGTGTATACGTGACGACGCGCCTGCTCATGGGGGCGGGGGACTTTAAGAAAAGTTTTTTATTATTTTTACATTTGATTTATTTAATATTATTTTTAAAACGTCAGGTCAGAGTCTGCTGAGGCTGCTGATATCATATTGAAGATAGTGGTGCCCACCACCAGTTTCTGTGCTGCAGGATGTTTACACAAGGGGGACTTTTACAGGTAAATGACATGCCTAATATAACTTAAATGCACACATGCATTTAGTAAAACAATACTAAATACACAATATAAACCCTATTTTTTGTAAAATATAAAAGACGAGGTTGTGTTAAGTAAATAGATGCCCGATATGTCAAGCCCACAAATTGTCCACAAGTGACATTTTAAAGCCTTTTCCGAGGCAAAGTCAACTACAAATTATGACCCTTAAATGATTCCTCTCACTTCCGTGTGGGTAGAGATACTTAATATGTGTTATGCAATTGCTTCATGTACGTTTGCATGCCTGGCACACTTACTGCATTCATATTTGCCTGACACACGTGCTGCATTCATATGTGCATGTATGTGTGGGTAGGGGGTTTATTTACTGTAGTTATTTAATCAAACTTTGATTTTTAAGCATTTTTAACATTTATTTACTACTTGGCTTCATTGCTGTCACCAGGTGGTTAAAAGCATCTTATATGATAGCATAGCACAGGTGACAGATTTCCTTTAAGGAGTCATCAGGGGTCTATTAGACCCCTAGTGTCTCCCTACATTCTGTTGAAGCAGATTGAACATAAACTGTGTTCAATCTGCTATTTCCTTGACCACAATAGCTGTGGCTTGACATTACTGAACCTGGAAGTAATCAGAGCTGAGCACTTCCTTGCTCATTTATAGCAGAAAAATATCAGCTAATAGAAGTTCACTGATCTACCACTGCTTACATGTTGAAGTTATTCTTTTGAGGTTCTGAACTATGGAATTACACAGAATTACACATGTGAGCCCGGAACACAGAGGGTGTAGGGTGGGGGAGAAAGATGCTTCATTCTACTACTAGCAAGCTGGCAGCAAGATGAAAAAATGTTTAATTATAATACTCCCTAAAGTCCTATACCTGCAGATCAAAACTTTTCGAAAACATTCCTAAAAACATTCCTAAAATAATAAATAATTTAAGGGTGATTAACTTTTTGTTGTGTTCTTTAAATAGAGATACATTTTCAAAAAGGTAAAAACAAAGTCCAGTAAATCATAGCAACCAATTAAAAATGATCTTTCAATCATCTGGTTTCAGTTAAAAGAAACATGATACATTCCTAAACAGAGATTAGCAAATATGAGAACTTTCATTTCTCTGAAAATTCAGAGAGAATTAGGAGATTTCAACACAATTGCTGCATGTTTGCAAAATGCTTTGATGTCAATGGCAATTTCAATGTGCTGGAAATGGCTCCTGAGGGAATTGGTAGCTCATATTAACTATCCTGCACCTGGCTCTTTATTATCCTAATTTTATTTACCTTTTTTTCAAAGGAAGAAAAAATCAGTGGTAAAAAAGGAAAATGAAGTAGACCAATAAAAAGCAACACTACCCACATATTGGTAAAATACACAAAAACACATACGCAAAGTTAGATTTAAGAAATTCCTCTAAATAAAGGATGCAAAAGAACAGATTTTTTTTCAAGCACATTTCACCCACTTATTGTGAAGTTAGTAATTTTGCGGCAAATTACATTTTGCTGCAAACACTGTTTTCATCCCTCTTCCTGCTCTAGTGCACTTAATCCTTCAATTTAGTTTCATGCTTTACTTTAATAAATAAAGCATTTTTGTGGACATCTCTTGAGGAATTGGATACACACTTCTGAGAGGTAGGGCCCTCTAATTTTATCATTGCTCTATGTTCACTATGTCTGTCCGATTAATGTAGTTTTCTATTAGAAAACCTGGAGTTGGGCTTTAAAGTAAAAAAGTTGCTCATTTTTAGATTGACTTCCCTCTTTGATTACATTTAATTATTCTTGCTTCTGTTCTTCAAGCTGAAACGCTTCCAACTGGGAAATAGTGTTGTTCAGAAGCAATGCCCATTGTGTACTGTACTCTTGTGTGCGATAGACTGGCTGTATTTGTAATTTCTTACTGATACATTTAATCAGTCGATCTTCAAAACATGAAAAACAAGGAAACAAGGAGAACACTTAATCATTCCACTTCTCTTTGTTTTCTAGTTGATGAATTTAGTATTGTCACAAGTAGTCATACGTAAGAACATAAGCTAGAGAGTGTTCATGATAAGACAGGCAGTAAATGCCCCATCAGTGGTGCGCATATTGCCATTCATCATTATGCAAGATAAACAATGGTCTGATTTTGACAGCTTTGCACTTATTTAGACACTTAACACTTTCAAAATAGTCCATATATATTAAAGATGTTTCTATAATTATGGTAAACCAGCATTTTAGGAAGATATAACAAGTCAACCCAGTAGATATATTTAATGGACTATTAATTGTGCATTTAAGAAGGCTATTACACACTCTTCACATGAAAAATGATTTATTGTGTTGTGGACTACACTGACGCATAACAGCATGGCTACGAAAAGGTTACTAGCACATGAAAGAGCACAGGTCTTTTAAGGACAAAGCAAATACATAACAACATTATAATATTAGACTGTAGGATATAGTTATTTATTTTTTTATTACTATATCCTATATGAGGCAACTTTCTCCTCTTCCTGTGCTCCGTTTTTTAAGATAACACACTGGGCTTAAATGTCTACGCTTTAAGTAAATAATTATCTAGATCTAAGTATTGGTAGTGTATCAACAGGGGTCACTATAGCTGCTCCTTTCTTCTCCTGACATCAGGCTTTCCTAAAGTTCTTGTGATGTGTTTGATTATACAAAAAAAAATCATAGCTCTACAAGAACATTATTTATGTTATTATGTTCATTTCACTGCCAGGGAGAGCTGAAAGTGGGACATCATTTAGCTTTGGTAACAAGCACTGTATCCGTAATATGTCTAATGGTTTAAAAGATCATTTTCACAGAATTAAATCAAAATCAAAAGTTAGTGTTGACTAGAATTCAGTGTAGTAATGAACACAATGTTGTCTTAAAAGGCACAGACCCGATGACTAGTGTGTTCAGCACAATACTCGACTCTTGTAAACTTACTTATCAGGTGTTTAGATCTGGATCAGGTGGAGGTGACACAATGGAGATTAGGTAGTGGGATCCATTTCACAATCTCTGATCCCCATCCTTGTTTCCATGCAGGTATGTCTCCCTATTGATATACATAAAAGCCATAGAGTAAACACTGCACTGGCCACTTCAAGGCCAAACAGTTTAAATAAAAATGTATATGCTCTAGGCTCAGGGATAAGGACATATACGGGGTCACATCTGCTTATAGCAGCAGTACACATTTAAACTGATACGGTATTGTGCTTTTTTGTAAAACTTTACTATCCTTAAAAACTGTTTTACACCTATGCATTTTAGCTCATATCAACGTATGTACACAAGTTATCCATTGTTTAAATGGAGCTAGTTCACATCTGTATCATTCTTTGATGTGTGTTTTCCATTTTTTAGTGCCTCTGTGTCAGTTATAGGGCCTACTAGTGATGCATATTCATTAAAAACACACAAAAAGGCATGTGGAAAAGTGTGAATCCAGCCCTAATAGGTATGGCTGTCAGGGAGCCGTATAGGGGGTGCAAGAGGAAAAAGAGGAAGGTCAGCTTTTCATGGAACTTGAAGATATACAGAGAGTGACACTGCACCATCATGATTACAATGAAGTGATTCAATGGTTGTCTAACCCCAGACCTAACACCAGACTTTAAGAGGGTGGAAAGCGGAAACAAACACATGTTTGCTTGTTTCCTGAGTGACAAGAGTTACTCCAGTTTTTTTTTGTCACATCTCTGCCCTGATGGAGGGACCCTGCGCGGTCCCAAAACGTTGGATTATGCGATATGTGTTACGTTTGGTCCAAATAAATGGACGTTATTTTTTTAACTTAATTTGCTGAGTGCTGGTGATTTCTATCCTACATTGACTGCTGTGCACGGCGCCATCTGTGTTTGTCACTTTGAGCACCACTATTGTTACTCGGCCCGGGAATGCTGCAGTGAGTGCAGGGGGACTGTTTTCAAACACAGGCATGACTACTCAGTAGCCATCCTTCTGGTCCCTCACTACTAAATGTGGGTTTATGGCCAATTTTGGAAAACCTTTGCCAATAATCTCCTTTCTCCACCTCACCTCCCTAAATTGATTTTCCCATGCAAGCAATCAAGACTCTACAGTAGAGACATATTTTTAAAAAGATCTATCTATCTACTGTATCTATCTATCTATCTATCTGGAGCTTGGGTGGGGGGGGGGCATGGAGATCCATCGAAGTCAATGGCACCGCAGCCACGCCCCCTGCTCACAGTGCTATTGCTCGCACCCGCGCGCGTGGCACATTTTGTGGTGTGAACTGGCCCTTAAGCCTTTGCATATTCCTCAAGAGCTTCCTGTGATCGTTTTCCTGTGTGTTCCCTGTGCTCTCCAGTCAGCTTCCAGTGATCGTGCACCTGTGTGTTCCCTGTACTTTCCAGGCAGCTTCCAGCAATAATGCAACTGTGTGTTTCTGTGCATTCCAGTCATCTTTCAGCATAATTGCACCGTGTGTTCCCTGTGAATTTCAGTCAGCTTCCCAAAATCCCACTGCTGTAAGAGACTCCACTCCCATGTTCCTATATTTGAAAAACCTTAGCGCAGTCAGAGACTCCCACTACTGTGTTCCTTTATCCCTAAAACTCCAGCACTGTAATTTCCAAACCCCAGTACTGGTAAAAACGTACTCTACTGCCCCAGTATCTTCCTCCTGTGCATCGCTAGTTCTGGTCAGCTGTAGCTGAGTCAGGTGTGCTTGAGGGCTGCAACCTGAAAGTTGCCCTGCAGCAAAGCCCATTACTCCTTGTGGGGTTCTCTGGTGAATACTAGCTGCTCAAGCAGGCTGCATGGAGCTTCCACAATCCCTGGCCATACGTGACAAATTCAGTGTTGATGCAAACAAACTAGAAACATAGGGAAATAAGTTTTTACTGACATCATAGTGTATGTAAAACCAAAACCCTTTTCTCCCTGTGTTTCAGTAGAGAGATTTCCTTTGCTTCCTGTACTGGAGATGAAACAGGAAATGAGAGGAAATCGCTCCAAAGTGAAAGGAATTTCCATTTTAGAGACTTGTTGTGGGGACAGATTTCCCCTCTTCTCTTTCTCTTTTTGGAAAAGGAAAAAACTCCAGGAAAAGGTGGAGAATAAAAGTAAGGGCAGAAGTCCCAGGAGAGAACTGATATAGTGTAGTAGTTTATATGGTATTGTAAAATTCCATGTTGGTAGGTGATAGTAGAAAAAAACAAATGCTCACAAAGGTGTGGTTTAGGGATGTCCCGTTAGGGAAATCAGGCAACCAGGCAAAGACGGTGTGTGGGGACTATATCTGTCCCCGTGCAGGGGACATCTTTTTCATTGTCAGCACTCGGTTGTGTCGCACTTGATGCTTGTTAGGGTGTGTGTCGGGTTCCCGGCTTGGTGGCTGGGGAGTCCCGAAGTGTTTGTTGTGGCAGTCAGGAAAAAAGATACCCCAAAAGTTGGCAATAGCAGAGGCGCCCAGAAACAAGACCATGAAATACTGTATATACACATACTTTTTAGGGATGCACCGATACCGTTTTTTCGGTATCGAGTATGAGTACCGATATTTCTTTTTCAGTACTCGCCGATACTGAATACTGATACCAGATGTCCCATTAAGGAAGCCGGGTGGCGTGTAATGACTTCCTGCCTGGCTTCCCGATGGCCGGCAAGCTGGCTCCATGCTACCTCATCACCAGGTGACGAGGAAGCATGGAGCCAGCTTTCTGGCCAATCAGGAAGCCCAGGGGCAGCTAATGACTCCTCACCCAGCTTCCTGCTTTGCCAGCTTCCTGAACAATTTGGAAGCTGGGTGGCGAGTCATCACACGGCGCCCTGGTTCCCGATTGCCCGGGAAGCCGGCTCCATGCTGCCTCATCACCAAGTGACGAGGGAGCATGGAGCCAGTTTCCTGGCCAATCAGGAAGCCGGGGGGTAAGTGATCCCCTGCCCTCCCAGCTTCATGATTGGCAGGGAAGCCAGCTCTATGCTCCCGTGTGACGAGGGAGCATGGACCTGGCTTCCCAGCCAATCAGGATGCCGGGCAGCATGTAACGACTCGCCGCCCGACTTCCTGATACACGAAGTTCCAGTATTGGGATAGGCATCGGGAGCATTTGGGCGAGTACATGTAGTTGCCCAAATACTCTGTATGGGCACCAATACCGATACTAGTATTGGTATCGGTGCATCCCTATTTTATATATCTGTATCATTTGTATATTTTTGTTGTTTATATAATTTTTATCTGTTAGCATCTCTCCACACCCTCCTGAAGAAGTGGCCAGCTAGAGCCACGAAACTCAATGAGATGGTGTTTTTATGTCCCTTTATAATCTAATAATACCTACTGACTGAAGAACCCCCTAGATGCTCATGGTCTTGTTTCTGACCATGAGCATCTCAAATCAAATCTAAAATTTTAGAGTTGTCAAAAGAGCAAGAGATGCACAGAAAAAAGACCATGAGCATCTCTTGCTCTTTTGACAACTCTAAAATTTAGAATTTCCCAATCAGTGACTTTCTGTCTCAGTGACAATGGTCACCAGTAGATGTGGGACCTGGGTTTGGTGTGAATCTAGTTCACCTGAGTTAAACCAAGCTCGCTGAAAACTGTGAATGCCACGGCCTCTGGCAATGCTCATCTTTAATCATCAGGACAAATAGAGAGGGTGAATCTTCTCAGCAAGGACACAGACAGCACCGAAAACCTGACAGAAATTATCACACATTTCTATTCAATGCAAATCTAGAAAAAAAACCTTGTGTTTACATACACGTTAACTCAAAAGAGTTACAAACACAAATTCATTTTTGAAGTTTTTACTGACCCCTGGGTTTCATCCAGACCTAATAATAATGATTATGATATTATAATAATAATAATAATAATAATAATAATAAATCATATTACCAACATGTACTAGAAACTAGTAACTAAAAAAACCTTTTGTGGCTCAGCTGAAAATAAAGCAAATATATGTTATAGCAATCAGAAATAAGTAGCCGGGCAAATAATAACCAAATGCATTCATTGGTCATTGACACCGTATCTTTAATTAGCTTATAACATTTCAGTGATTAGATTGCCTACAGGTGGATGTCTTTTTGTTTTCTTATGTTCAGATTCTTGCTCTTAATGTCATTGAATGTACTACTGATATTTAATTTGTACTGCCTATGACTTAGTATTCTGTTTCTCAAATATAATTACACCAGTCTATTGATAATACAGCTATTAATTTGCTTTATAACATGCAATGAAACCTGCAGTTTAGTGCTTAGATGTACACTTTAACAGGTGATAATATTTTACTATTGTGTAGAAAGCTTTTATGAAATTAAACAGATTTTGTATTTAAAATACTACCAGTACCAGTCATAATAAAGTCTACCTGCACTATTTGTAAAAAAAATATCCAAAGTCACACTTTTTTTCAGTTTGGGAAGGATTAAAACCCCTGGGGGCCAAAACACTTTTGTGATTGGATGCAATGTAGTGTGTTAGTCAGTTGCAGTTCCATTCATTTAAAATGGCACCCTAATGTGCTAAGACAGCTCAGCTCCATTGCAATGCACCACAGCACATGGTAACGCACTACTGTGCATTGTAGTGCACACCAATATTCACTACATTCAGATATAAACATGACAGGGGTTCTAACATCTCTCTATTTTATAAAAACAAAATGGCTTTAGATACACTTGATGTAGATGTATGGAGGATAATGAATTGCAGACAATTTCAGACTTTTTAGCTTCCAAAAATCATTTGCCGGATGCCCTACATACAGAGTTCAGCTGGACTGGTTAAGTACTTCCAAATGCATTTGTGCAAGGACAGCAACCAAGTGTTAAAAGGGACAAACACTAGTGAACGCTTGTATTACATGCAGTATGACCCACAATAGAAATTAATTTTTCAATGAGATGGAAGGTAAAAGCGAAAGACAGTGGAGGAGATAAGAGTGGTTATAGGGCCTGGTTAATAGCAGGATGGGGGTGGAGAGGAAGGTACCATGAGGATGGACTACGTCTTGACTAAGAGTTTGTATTTCTGAAATTGCAACCAATAAAACCAGATCCTATGGAACCGTTCTTCTCTGTGGTCTGAAGTTTCTGGTAACTCTTCAATTGTTTTGAGTTTGTTAATTTTTGCACCCCATAGGCTCTTGGAAACACAGACGTTGTATTTTCTTCTGAGTTATGCAAACCTAAGCTGAATTTACCAAATGGATGAGTAGGATTTTCTTGTATTCTCATTTAGGCATGGAGGTCAGGTGCAAGAAGCATGCAGCAGGATGATTTCCCAAGTTTAACCCAGCTAGTTTAGTAATTACTGTTGTTACTTTGTGTCAGAACCTGTAGATCAGTGGACATTCCGAAACATGTGTAGCAATGTCCCCTCAGCAGCTTGGCATCACCAGCATTGTGAAATTTGTGGCAATGCTTCATGGAGAACTAAGGGAATCTTGTACCATCTGGATACAAGATAAAGAATATAAGTCTGAATTTGGATTCTTGAATTTTGTTGGAAATGGATGCTTTGTGTGCAAAATAAAGGATATAAACCCTCTCTCTGTGTGAAGTTAATCTTAAGGTTCCGTTCCCATTTTTGGAGATATGTAGGTATATAGTCTCCTGAGTATGGCATATGAGATGGACAATGTGTGTCTCAGCGGTCCTGTCTGCAAGTGATAATCCTCAAAGATAAGGCTGTTTGTACATCTACACCAACTATGTAAGGAAAAGAAATACTGCAATGTAACTGCTATTTACGCGTGGAGCCTGAGTTCTCTCTGCAGTGCTTAATGCTGCAGAGAGAACTCTGCAATTGCAAAGGCCAGTCATATGACTCTGACAGGTCAGCTAACCAGATTTGATTTGATTTTGATTTTTTTTAGTCATTTGAATGGTGTAGTCCTGAAGCAAGTGGAGCAAAATGCACATTTATAGTACTGTACTTTATGAATATGCCGTGACTGAAGTTTTTTTCAGTCTACTCTGACATTTTTTCTGCAATCTACTTTGAGATTCCTCAAGTAGTTGTAATAAAGGATGACTCTTGCATTTAGATATTAGTTGAGAGGATGTGTAATGTAGGGAAAAAAATTATTTACTTCAGAAAAGAGAAGGGTATGGATTTGCAGAAAAGTTTTGTAAAATCTTTGAAATGTACAATATATTGTTAAATTGGAGTTGAGTGTTTTTTTTTTTTCCTGAACAAATTAGTTAGTTGAACTTTTACTAAACGCCCTTCTACTTTGTCAATCTTTTATCAGCTTTGCACAATAAGGAAATATTTGCTTAGTTATAGAAACTTTTAATGAAATTAATGAGCTTGCTAGTACAATACGAAATTCTTTCTTCCAATTACAACAGAAAGATGTTTGAAAACTCATTATTAGACTAAGCTCATTAATGATATGGCAAGCTTTCTTTGCTCTTTCCAGACACAAACAAAGAAGTCTACAACTTGATTTGGCGGTTTTCTGTTTTCCTGTGCATTTATAGAGCTGTTATTTCCAAGCTAAAAAAACTGACTTTTAGGATGGAGTAGAGAATTAGTACACTTTTTTAAAAGTCTGTGACCAGAACCTTAAACAAAACCAGCTGTTCTTGATAGGGTTAAGCAGGGTATTTATGGGTAGTTTGTGCGAAAAAATCCCGTCGGAACGTTCCGTAATGCCATCAGAGACTTGTCTATTGTAGTGATGGGCTGAACACACCTGAGTTTGGTTCGAACTCAAGCTTTCAAACATGGAAAGAGTTCTAACTTAAAACTTAATGTAAGTCTCTGGGGCCAGAACTCGAAAAATCAAATGTCCCCATTTTTAAGGCAAGTTTGTTGGCCATAAAAAGGGTATGAGGATCCGGGTACTGCCCTGGGGGACATGTATCAATGAAAATATTGTGCCTTAAACTGCCTGTAAAGTGGCACATCTGTACCATGTATAGAACCTGCTGCAGCAAAAATGACATTTATAAAGAAAAAAAGTACATTTAAATTGCCTGTAATTGATTTTCCACTGCTTGGGGAGGCAGCCTATATGTAAGTAGAGGCCACATTTTAGGACACTCGGAAGAAGGTTAGAGATTTTTGGGATAAATTCGGGTGCCTCTTTTGCAGACGTTAGATGAAAGTAACAACAGGTGCTTTAATATTGGGCCTTTAGTGTTCGCAAGTGCCTTCACACCTTAACCCTTCAGTTAGTCTTGACGAGTGCAGGATTGGACACTACTCTAAAAATTCAAATTATATATACCTGTCACACAGGTGTGGAAAAAATGGTGTTGGTGCCTCCACACTGTTACCCCTCACAGTTACTCTCGATGAGCACAGGCTTCGGCCCTGCTGTACAAAATTCAAAATATATGTGCCTTTCACACACCTGTCTCCTTGTTGACCTTTCAGACATGACGCGGGGCTTATTATAAAATGTTATTAGAGAATGTGGAATGGGAAATTGGTGCAATATTTTATTGAAATTAAAACACAAAAAAGGGAACACCTGCAAGACGGATGGGGGACAGCAATGAGGCAGCAAAAGAACCTGCTGCTGGAAAAAAAAGGTAAAATAATAAAAGAAAATTAAAAAAGAAAAACCATTGGAACACCGGTGACACATCACCAGTGATGCCACTGACACACAAAAAAAAAGACAGCGAATATACAGCACAGAAAATAATACTATATGCAGTACAGATTACTCTATATAGCATTAAATGCTGTATAAAGCACTGACACTTCACTGCACTGACCCCAGTTAGCCTCCCCAACACTACACTGCACTGCACTACACTACACTACATTTCCAGAAACAATCTATATTTAACTCCAGCAACACACTACATAAGGCTGCCATATAAGCATCGAGCCCATCTCTAGTCTATTGTTGTTTGAAATTTTGTTTAATTTTCATTTGTATTTAACATTTGGTTCTGGAATGAATGGAGTTTCCCGTATGAAAACCACATGCACTGTTTAAACTGTTAGAATTTTGTTTAAACAAGAAACATTTTTTCAACATGCTCCTTTGAATTTTTTCATCACTGCAGTTAAAATCAATTTGACTGCATCAACGATTACAAAGTTGAACAAATTTTCCGAAATTGATTTACTTTGTGCAAAATTTTAACCGCATACACCCTATTCTAGGAAAGGCTAGAACCGCTGCCAGGTTATAACTACTGTCTTTGTTTCTATTAGAGGAGAGTTTTTACTTCAATTACTGGCACAAGGTGAGGGATAGCCTAAGACGTTCTAAATATTCCCCACAAACTGTGATTTTTTTGCATCTTATTAGTCCTAGGCACTGCTACCCACCATGCCTCTTGCAAAAATTGGAAAAGCATGTACTGTTAGGGGGCTTTGAGAACTACATCTGAGCATCTTTTCCTTAGGGTTGACTATGCAACTGTGGTAGAGAACCTATGCAGAAGGCTAAGGCCTGGTGGACGTCTAGGGGCCCAACATCAACTTTCATGTCACTGCCAATAGCACAATTATTCCAAGCTATGCACCTGCCTGTCACTTCACAAGGAAAGATACACTTGTGGACAGTTGGTGTCTGATGGAGTGGCCCATACTAGTGCAGAAAAAGTTACTGGGGTGGCTTCTATGTGCCTAGTTAAATCCATGTCATTGTCAATCAAAGGGATAGGGTAATGGCTCCTACCTTGCCGAGGGCCCCATCCTGCTTTACTGTTTTAATCTTTAATCTCTGGGTGAATATACAGACAATAAATGGAGAGGAATCACATCAAAACACATGTGTATTGTACAAAACACTGCTATGTCCAGTTATGTACCAACACCACCCAAAATGCAGAATATTTAGAGACTACCATAAACCTCACTATTTAAGCCCACACAACAGAAGCTCATATCATCTCATACATTTTTTGGATTGATTGTTACAGTTAGAAATATTTGTTACATTACCCAATCCTGCACCAGTATTAGGGATAGAAGGCAATGTTTCTAGTAGAGACACATGTATCAGTAAGAACACGGCAGCATTAGAAAATAGAGCTACAATAAAATGGACCTAGCATTGGGTATATTATTTCATACTAAGGTATAGGTTTATATTATTTCTCACAGTGATCATAGTACTTCCTATGACAATGTCTTCATTTGCTTATTTTTCTCTAGAAGGTCAATGCTATCTTTTCAGGCATTATCCTGGTTCAGCATCTGTTCCCTGGATTGATATGCTGACCTGGGTATGACATGTTTATGTAATTCCTGGTAATGTGCAATTCTTGGCTGTGCTCTCAAGTATCTGATCATTCCCCTGCTGCAGCCTTTCCTTGTGATTTACTACAAAAATACAATGTTGCAATTTGGTCACTGGGGAAGAAGACATTGATGCAGTTTCCTCCAACCTGCACAAGACTGATGACCTCATCTCAGCCTAGGCAAAGTCACCTGACCAGAACTCAATGACTGCTTTTTACTTATAAAAATGTAGAGCGTTTTGGGAAAATTATACTGTTGTTGTAAATTATACCTTGTTAGACTGCCCCTGGCCTAGTGCACTGAATTGAAATACTTGCCACTACTCTATACATACAGTATATGATATTTTCTGTACATGCTCCAACTTTATATGAATGCAAAGTATGTTGTTAGTACACATTAGTCCACCAAATGTGGTACATGGGGCGAAGAGCAAATCGCTACAAAGCCCTTTGCCTTCCGTTTTCCACTTTCCTTTGCAATTTAATTGCACATTAACCTTAGTATATTAAAGGAGAATTATGAGGTGAGTGATTTTCGCTCAGCCTCATAATCTGAGCCGACCTGTGACAATGAAACTGTCATATGTCGGCTCAGTAGATCGGGAAGTGAGCGAACACATACCGGTGTTCGCTCACTTCTCGATCCTGTCACGGCTCTCTGGATTCCCCC
>NW_017307573.1:451514-454765 GCF_000935625.1 Nanorana parkeri
GCTCTGCCTCTAGATAGGCAGAGACAGCTGTCACTCACGCAGCTGGGCCGATCCAGACATAATTGTCGGGATCCATTTCAGCTGCGGCGTCTCAGTATACCGCGAGCTGTAGCTCGTGGTATACTGAGCTTAGGGTGATGGGAGGATGCTAGTTTGTGTCCTCCCGTTACCCTTAGGAGAACTATGGGGAAAAGCCCTAACCCCATAGTTCTCCTTTAATGGCATATAAACTACATGTCTGTTCATTAAGGATCCAAAGGTATATCTCCAGGCCTTTTTTCATGAAAAAACTTGGATGCTATCTAATCTAGAGTCACACAAAGAAAATGCTCTTTTTGACACTAGCTGTCACCCCCACACAAGGCCATGGTATTGATAAAGGTTATACGTGGATGTGAGGAGTTATCTCTATTGCTTTCAGATAATAGCTTTTGGTGAATTTCTGTGGACAAACCGTAGACAAGCAGTGCACAAGTGACCATTACTTGTTATTATAAGTTGATGGAGAAGCATGTAGCCATAGGTTTATTGCAAATATATATCATTTAACCCTTTCGCTGCCAAGGACGTATGGCATACGGACCTAAAAGTAGGACGTATGCAAAAACGCTAGCAACGCAGCAGTTGAAAATCAAATCAATAGGAAAAAATTGCAGAAAATTCAAAAATGGCTTGGCCAGCTGATTTGAAAAATGTTCCGGAGGGCTTGGCAGCGAAAGGGAATAACCCCAACTCGCATATAGTTGTGGATGTCACAATATATCAATATACCTTCCTTCCAAGAAGGCTATTTCATTGGATGACAGATTTCTTTGTTGAAGGGGTGTTTCCCACCCATAGCTGAGAGCTAATAAAGAAATCTTGGAAAGGCAGATTCTCGTGTGCTTGCTATAACAACAAAGTAATTGCCTCATTTACAAAATATTTTTGTCATTAAACCAAAGTAAACTTAGAACATCAACTATCCATTTTACCTTGACATACCTACATTGCCGTTTTATTTTTGGCAGTAATGTAAATGCATTTGGAATTTTGATCTCAGCTGTTCAAAAAGAGATACACAATGAAGGTGTAAAAATAGAATCCACCAAGTGAGAATGCTAACATTTGGGTAAGAAATCTGACAATATAATTTATTGAAAGAAACCGGCAACAGCTAGCGCTGCCTCAGGCTAACATAAAACATTTATTCTTTTTTTTTTTTACCTCAAAATTTCTTCTGGCATAAAATAACAACAATGATATGAAAGCAATATGTAAACCACTGTGGAGTTTTTGTTAGCTGTGTGTGTTTATTTTTGCAATGATTAGTCATACAGTTGTTTACTAAAGCAATTATGAAAATATAAAATTATTCTTGTTATAATTGTTGGATGATTATTAGCATGCTATAAAAAGGTACAAGAGAATGGGTGACGTATTTGAAATTAAAAAAAAAAAAAAACATTCTCAAAACGCATCTCATTTTATCTTGCCACAAATATTTATACTACCATTAAAATGTATGTAAATTTAACTTTTTTATTGTTGGATAGAGTGAGTAAGGGTTAGACACTCTGTCAGTTCTTTATGGCTGTCTCTGTCCCTGGGGGATATTCAAGCCTATATTTGTCCTGGTGACCACTTTTCCCAAGACAAAAAACTAAGGTAAATCCTAAATTTTCCATTGTTATTAGCAAAGGGTGAAGAGTTTGGAGAAGGGGAAGTGAACATTCTAGGGCATCATAGCTGAACTGGAAAGTGAGCTGAATTGGAACATTTTCCCAAATCAGCTATTTTGACCTAGATTGTTCACTTCTCCTGCCTTCTCCAACCTCTGCACCCTTTTGTGCATAACCCTGTTACAGTTTCATGAGAGGAAATCTTTCAATGGAGAGTCAAAATCTCTGCAAAAAATAACCCAATTGGGATGTTAAACCTTCCCTTCTCCAACTAATACAAGCTTTGGCTTTACATAAAACAGATATTTGACAATAGAATATGAGCAAGGCTATTAGGATTATAATGATATGTACCCCCCCAGGTAATTTTTACTAGACCAGCCCATATCTATCCACCTTAATGCCTGTACAGTTGCATGGTCCTATATATAAGTGCAGAGATCGGTCAAGAGATGTTGTTTTAGACTCATTGTGCTGATCATTGCTTCTTTTATGTCCCATTACTAACATTGTCTTGGGGAAACAGAGATGAATGGTATCTTTAGCATTAGGGTTGCACAGATACCAAGTACAGTACTCGGTACAAGTATGAGTACATGTACCGATACTTTTGAGCTCCAAGACTACACTAGAGAAAAATTCAAAAATTAGGAGGCAGCTGTCATTTGTAAGAAGCACAAGGAGCTCCCGGGATTTGTACATCTCTGTTTTAATGTATGATTTTGTTTTTATAAATATAAAGAAAGGGATGCACAGATACCAGTTTTGCGAGTACGAGTACTGGTACTTGCCGAGTACTTACAAGTACGAGTACCAATACATTTTTGTTTATTGTCATGTGACAGTTTTTCTAAAACAATACAGACTAATGATTTCAGGATAGTGGTGGAGTGCCAGAGCCAGGTCACAGCTGCAACCGCTGCAACCCTGGTAGTTCTCATGAAAATGCCAAGTATCTGCACTAGTACTCGAAAAGTATCTGTGCATCCCTATTTAGCATAAGGAGCGATGTAGAAGGTGATTTATGCTGTAGCTTTTAGTTGCAGATTACAAAACAGATAAATGTTTGGTTGGATTGTGGCCAGCACCCTCACACTGGACACTGCCTCCCCACTAGCCCTCAAATATGATGGGCAAAATTATAAATAGAAGGGGATGGGGTTGGAAGAGGAAAGATGAGTGCAACCATGCAAGGTTTGGTCAGAATTTGCAAAATGTGCAGAATTGAGTGTGGCAGGATTTAGGCATTGGTATGGCTTTCTGGCAAAAAACTCCTGTAGGTGCCTGCTAAACAGTTTACCATATACAGTAAACTCCCCATCCCCCGGCATTCAAACAACCGTCAAACATATATCCTCCGTTTTTTTAATTCATTTATTTCAATGTATTTAGTTGTTAATTAAATTATTTGTTTACATTCTGCTGTTGACCACGCCTAGATTTCCCGTTGGCAGCAGAATAAAAACAATGTGGAGTAATAGCCAGTCTCCTATTGGCTATTGCAATAGCCAATAGCAGGCTGGCTATTGTACCCACCCACTGAGTAGAGGAGGGGACCTGAGAGAGAACTTTCTCTCTCAGGTCCCCTCC
>NW_017307573.1:460940-482608 GCF_000935625.1 Nanorana parkeri
ACAAACACCAAAACAATTTTTTACATAAGTCGATTATTTACAGTTTTGCATACCTTCATTTTTTTACCTTTTCGCAAAAAGGCGCAATTACAAATTTGCTAATATTTGTTATTTATTAACTCAATACAGTTTTATCTTTTAGATTTAGTCAAAAAATATTTTTTTTTGTGCACGGATACTGATTTTGGTGTGTTTTAACAATTGAATTGTGTATTTTTATCGGTTTAATATTAATTTGAGAAACATTTGCGCAATTATCGCAGGGCCTACAAATTTAGTATCACCATCTTTTTATTCTACCGGGCCTGCGCTTTCAGAAAATATATGGTTTGGGGGGTCTTTTACAAACGCTAGCAACGCAGCAGTTGAAAATCAAATCAATAGGAAAAAATTGCAGAAAATTCAAAAATGGCTTGGCCAGCTGATTTGAAAAATGTTCCGGAGGGCTTGGCAGCGAAAGGGAATAACCCCAACTCGCATATAGTTGTGGATGTCACAATATATCAATATACCTTCCTTCCAAGAAGGCTATTTCATTGGATGACAGATTTCTTTGTTGAAGGGGTGTTTCCCACCCATAGCTGAGAGCTAATAAAGAAATCTTGGAAAGGCAGATTCTCGTGTGCTTGCTATAACAACAAAGTAATTGCCTCATTTACAAAATATTTTTGTCATTAAACCAAAGTAAACTTAGAACATCAACTATCCATTTTACCTTGACATACCTACATTGCCGTTTTATTTTTGGCAGTAATGTAAATGCATTTGGAATTTTGATCTCAGCTGTTCAAAAAGAGATACACAATGAAGGTGTAAAAATAGAATCCACCAAGTGAGAATGCTAACATTTGGGTAAGAAATCTGACAATATAATTTATTGAAAGAAACCGGCAACAGCTAGCGCTGCCTCAGGCTAACATAAAACATTTATTCTTTTTTTTTTTTACCTCAAAATTTCTTCTGGCATAAAATAACAACAATGATATGAAAGCAATATGTAAACCACTGTGGAGTTTTTGTTAGCTGTGTGTGTTTATTTTTGCAATGATTAGTCATACAGTTGTTTACTAAAGCAATTATGAAAATATAAAATTATTCTTGTTATAATTGTTGGATGATTATTAGCATGCTATAAAAAGGTACAAGAGAATGGGTGACGTATTTGAAATTAAAAAAAAAAAAAAACATTCTCAAAACGCATCTCATTTTATCTTGCCACAAATATTTATACTACCATTAAAATGTATGTAAATTTAACTTTTTTATTGTTGGATAGAGTGAGTAAGGGTTAGACACTCTGTCAGTTCTTTATGGCTGTCTCTGTCCCTGGGGGATATTCAAGCCTATATTTGTCCTGGTGACCACTTTTCCCAAGACAAAAAACTAAGGTAAATCCTAAATTTTCCATTGTTATTAGCAAAGGGTGAAGAGTTTGGAGAAGGGGAAGTGAACATTCTAGGGCATCATAGCTGAACTGGAAAGTGAGCTGAATTGGAACATTTTCCCAAATCAGCTATTTTGACCTAGATTGTTCACTTCTCCTGCCTTCTCCAACCTCTGCACCCTTTTGTGCATAACCCTGTTACAGTTTCATGAGAGGAAATCTTTCAATGGAGAGTCAAAATCTCTGCAAAAAATAACCCAATTGGGATGTTAAACCTTCCCTTCTCCAACTAATACAAGCTTTGGCTTTACATAAAACAGATATTTGACAATAGAATATGAGCAAGGCTATTAGGATTATAATGATATGTACCCCCCCAGGTAATTTTTACTAGACCAGCCCATATCTATCCACCTTAATGCCTGTACAGTTGCATGGTCCTATATATAAGTGCAGAGATCGGTCAAGAGATGTTGTTTTAGACTCATTGTGCTGATCATTGCTTCTTTTATGTCCCATTACTAACATTGTCTTGGGGAAACAGAGATGAATGGTATCTTTAGCATTAGGGTTGCACAGATACCAAGTACAGTACTCGGTACAAGTATGAGTACATGTACCGATACTTTTGAGCTCCAAGACTACACTAGAGAAAAATTCAAAAATTAGGAGGCAGCTGTCATTTGTAAGAAGCACAAGGAGCTCCCGGGATTTGTACATCTCTGTTTTAATGTATGATTTTGTTTTTATAAATATAAAGAAAGGGATGCACAGATACCAGTTTTGCGAGTACGAGTACTGGTACTTGCCGAGTACTTACAAGTACGAGTACCAATACATTTTTGTTTATTGTCATGTGACAGTTTTTCTAAAACAATACAGACTAATGATTTCAGGATAGTGGTGGAGTGCCAGAGCCAGGTCACAGCTGCAACCGCTGCAACCCTGGTAGTTCTCATGAAAATGCCAAGTATCTGCACTAGTACTCGAAAAGTATCTGTGCATCCCTATTTAGCATAAGGAGCGATGTAGAAGGTGATTTATGCTGTAGCTTTTAGTTGCAGATTACAAAACAGATAAATGTTTGGTTGGATTGTGGCCAGCACCCTCACACTGGACACTGCCTCCCCACTAGCCCTCAAATATGATGGGCAAAATTATAAATAGAAGGGGATGGGGTTGGAAGAGGAAAGATGAGTGCAACCATGCAAGGTTTGGTCAGAATTTGCAAAATGTGCAGAATTGAGTGTGGCAGGATTTAGGCATTGGTATGGCTTTCTGGCAAAAAACTCCTGTAGGTGCCTGCTAAACAGTTTACCATATACAGTAAACTCCCCATCCCCCGGCATTCAAACAACCGTCAAACATATATCCTCCGTTTTTTTAATTCATTTATTTCAATGTATTTAGTTGTTAATTAAATTATTTGTTTACATTCTGCTGTTGACCACGCCTAGATTTCCCGTTGGCAGCAGAATAAAAACAATGTGGAGTAATAGCCAGTCTCCTATTGGCTATTGCAATAGCCAATAGCAGGCTGGCTATTGTACCCACCCACTGAGTAGAGGAGGGGACCTGAGAGAGAACTTTCTCTCTCAGGTCCCCTCCTCTGCTCAGTGGGTGGGGCTTCAATAGCTAGCCTGCTATTGGCTATTGCTTACAATCACCTGTTGGCTGCAGAAACTAGACGGCAGATGAATGGGGCTGCATTGGGGGGTTGCGAGGTAATAGAGTTACTATTAACTCTCAAGCAACCAGAAACTACAGTTATCCGGACAGATAACTGAGAGTTTACTGTATCATGGTTCCTTAAGTTCACTTTTATGTAACTAATTTTATGTACAACAAAAGTTGTTTAATCGTTTCATTTTTTTAATATTTATTAAGGCATCGGGTAGATTTATTAAATGTAAAATATAGAAAACACATATTTGTTTTATAGGGGGTGCAAACAGAAATAAAGGACAGGAACCTAGAACCCTGACAATCTTCTAATAGCAAAATAAGAAATGATTTGTGTCAGATAACAGTATATTCTTTGACCAGGTACAAACAGAATTGTTGACCGTATGCGAGATCTATGTCCTAAGATCATACACAATTCACCAGATAATTGATACAATACTGCTTTGAGCACAAATCAACAACAAAGCACAAAGTTCATTCAGTTTATGGTACTCTATGGAGATACAATCACCGGCTAATACCTATAACAAACTTTGGGTATGATAAAGCTGGATCAAGTAAATAGGAAACCTCTTAGTATTTCTGGTTTCTGTGGATGCCTTATGTACTTCAGTTAATATCCAATTACTTCAGTTACTGCATACTAATTAAGAAAAAAAACAATAAAAGCTTTTTTTTTTGCTATAAGATAATGTTACACAGTTTGATACCTGCTGTGTCTCTATTTGTAGAACAAATTGCACTATGTTGTATTTCACATATATGATGATGATAATAAATATGTATCAGAAAGAAATTGTAGCAATTAGTAATCTGAAAGGAATCAGACACAAACAAGAAATCTTGGGAACAGCAGCAAGAAATAGTAAGATGTGCAGAGAAAATATAGTAGATGAGAAGGATGGAAGTATGTTTGGTGTCAGGATCATAATAAAAATTCAAAATCCATCCTAAAATAGTCGAGCCATAAAAAAGCATGAACAAATAGACAAATTGTCTATGTGTGTTGAAATGGTTCTTTTTGTATATATATAATAATGTGGCAACTAAATATTTTGCAGCATTTTACAATGTACCAAATAAAGTATATCTAAAACCATTTTGCGTATGCTATAGCAATAGAAAATAATGTATGTAAACCTGTCATTTTTATTTTTTTGTGCTGTGTCCCACTGGGAAGGTTTGCCTTCACTTCCTGTCCCAGAGACCCAACAGGAGCTCTCTGTGTGGAGAAACCCACTCTTAGAAAGCTGTCACCAAAAAGATCACTCAATTGGATGAGTTTCCCTCTACTTGTTCTGGAGAAAACAGAAAAACGTTGTATTTCCTATATGGTACCCAATATTTATATTAAACTGTATTTAAAAAGGTGAATTTAGAAAAGTGAAGAGACAGCTGGTAACAGGATGAACAGAAATGTAAAAAAAAAAAAGGCTGTATCGTCTCTGGGTACAGTATAATCAAAAGAGTTTACATTGTTATGCTAAAGCCTATGGTCATGCTCTATAGTTAAGATCTCCTTTTGTCTCTGAGGGCAGATAACAGTTGGCATAAACAGTGCTGTCTTCTTGAGATCAATGGCTGCTTTGATATGCTAGAAACTGTACCTTGGAAATGTTGGGGCTGTTGTTGACTTTGGAAGATCGTATTTATTCTATTATTAAGGCTGTTAGGCAGGAGAGAAGTTGTTGTCTCATTGCTATTAGAGATCTCCCTGTCTCCTACATGGGCTGCCTCACCCTTGTTACTAATATATTTGTGGACAACATAAAGAGAAGGTGGGAGCTGGATCCTGAAGAACGCTAGAAGAAAACTTTTGTGTATGCATCTTTATCATGAATACACTCGGTTGGTTCTAAGT
Organism: Nanorana parkeri; assembly: GCF_000935625.1. NCBI lineage: Eukaryota > Metazoa > Chordata > Amphibia > Anura > Dicroglossidae > Nanorana > Nanorana parkeri. The sequence goes on from NW_017307573.1 coordinate 465,872, forward strand.
GTATGTAGCATCTAACGTATATGAATTCTACAAGTAGATTCTTTGTGATACACACTAGCAGATTCCAAAATTATTGTTGGGTTTTAGATGTGTTTCTCTGGAATTAAATATCTCTGTGGACTCTTTGTGCATGTTTTAGTAAACATTTTTTAGTTGTTGTAGGTGTTAGCCAGGGATAAATACACAGGCAGAGAAGACCTAAATAATCATCACAGTGGTATCTTTAAAGGAGAACTATGGGGTTAGGGCTTTTCCCCATAGTTCTCCTAAGGGTAACAGGAGGACACAAACTAGCGTCCTCCCGTCACCCTAAGCTCAGTATACCGCAAGCTACAGCTTGTGGTATACTGAGACGCCGCAGCTAAAATGGATCCCGACAATTATGTCTGGATCCGCCCAGCTGAGTGAGTGACAGCTGGCTCTGCCTATATAGAGGCAGAGCCAGCTGTACCCGCCCCCTCCCCCGTTGGTTCCGCCAGTCAGCGCTGGAGGATCGGAGCAGGGAGGGGGGAATCCAGTCCCTCCCCTGTCACGGCTCAGTGCCGTGACAGGATCGAGAAGTGAGCGAACGCCGGTATGTGTTCGTTCACTTCCCGATCCACTGAGCCGACCTGTGACAGTTTCATTGCCACAAGTCGGCTAGAACTATGAGGATGAGTGAAAAGCACTCACCTCATAGTTCTCCTTTAAGGGTGCATTGACACCACAGTGTTTACAGATAATTTAGAGCATGTTTGCAATATTTTTTCTCTTTTTTTCAATTGTATTCAGAGTCGAAATTGTTTTAGCCAATGGAATGCTAGGTGCTAGGAGAGGGAGATGGTTGTTTTGCCTTAAAAAATATAATTTTATGGTGTATTCTTGCATTTTTAGATGCGTCTATTGAAGTTTATGGAGGCAAAAATGCTCCATTTTGCCTCAAAAGTAGCTTATATGTGAACAAGCACAGTTTAAAAGCATTGGATTTTGGATATTGAATCAGATGTGAATCAGGGCTAAGTGGCTAACTAAAAATATTAAAAATACGCAAGGTTTTACAACTCTAAAGCTCCTTCTCTATGATAGATATAAAGTCTGTGTATTATACCAGAACTAGGAGCTTTAGAGCTTTAAAAGCTCATATATTTTTAATACACTGTGGCAATACTTTTTGTCTTATCTACCTGTAGAAACAAAAATTCTAATTTTGGACTGTTACAAAGAACTGTTCCATGCTAGCAGAGATAAATACACATAGAGATGAGACCAAAGGAACTGAAAAACCCAATAATAGTGAATAGTAAATGTCTTTAATGTAGTACAGCCAACCTCCCCTAATCCTCATGTTGAAAGCACTGTCTATGTTACTATAAAAATGGAGACTTTAATCCACCTTAAAAAAAGTACAGTGCACTATAAGCTCCCAGATTCCTGTTCACAGACTCATATCAGAAACATAGAATGCTTTGGGAAATGTCTAAAATGTACGTGAATGCAAAGAAGTGGAAGTGAATGCAAAAATACTTCATGGTAATGAGAACTACAAGATATATAATAGCAACAAACCCAACCTACCTTCATGGAAAACAGCTAAACACATCTTGATTGGAGTATGCAATTTATTGTAGAAAAATGTAGTGTGCATAATAATTGTGTTAGTCATCATACCATGACACCAGCATCTTAATAGGCTCAACCAAAGGAGATTTATTAAGGTCGTGGCTGAACATCTCCAGGTGTCATAAGTAATTTCACTATATTCTGCTTGTTCAAATGCAGCACGTTCATGTTCCAGGGACAATGAAAGTAGCTGATATAGAAACAGATTGGAAGAGAATTAGCAAATTTGTTTTTCATTAATAAATTAAGGCAGAGTAGCCTAGCAATTGAAAACCATAATTAGAAATCAGAAAATGTGTACGCAATGTTCTGCCAAAAATATATATGTACGAAAATGGGTTTCTCTTTGTGTGTGTGTGTGTTTATGTGCGTGTGTGTGTAGGGGGAAAGAAAATCATCTTAATGCAGAATGAAATTTCCCCATGTCTGATCAGGAATATAGGACTTGTTTATTTCTGTGTAGCAGATGAAAACATTTTACTGGTTTAATCAGCCAGCATTTAATGCTGCAATGTTCATTCGTAAGTGGTAAATGCACAAGCTATTTATTTATTTTTAATAATTCTGTGTTGTATGCCAAAGATTTGCAGTGAATTTGTCAAAAGGGAGAGAAAAGCCTTTTTATGATGAGCAGTGCTGAAATCTATAATTGCATGATGATAAAAGGAAATATTGTTTTGAATTTATTAAAAAGAGATTTGGTCCACCCAACTCATTGCGCACTCTGCTCTCTCCATTGGAAGCCATTAGAGTTCTAATTCCCCCTTTATCCTTACAGGATTGGACCTCTGGAGGGGTCTGCCACATACAAGATTTGCTAACTGATAGTGAAATGCGGCCTTTCTCTGCCCTGTCTTCCAGATATGGCCTCCCCTCCAGATGCTTCCTCCAATACCTCTAAATTAAGCATGCGCTACAATGTAATCCTCAGATACTTTGCAGAATACCCTATCCAGCTTGGAGATTTTATTTTGAGAATTCACCTAAAAAAAGGGGGAATATCACTATTCTATTCTCTATGATACAATAAAATGTCCTTTGTCAAGGTTAAAACTTTTGAGATATGGGAGAAGGACCTCAATCGCACTTTTTCTGCCGACCAGTGGCTACAGGCACTATCTTGCACACTCAAGACCACTAGATGCTTGGAACTTTGGGATTTACATTACAAAATCTCTCTGCAATGGTATTATACACCGCACAAGTTGGCCAGGATGTTTGCATCCTCCTCCTCAATGTGCTGGAGAGACTTTGGGCTAGCTTGCACCCTACACCACATTGGGTGGGAGTGCAAGTGCCTAATGAGATTTTGGAGGGCGATCTTTCAGAAAATAGCAGCTATCACAGGCGTACTGATAGACCCATCTCCTGCCCTGGCGGTTCTGTCCTTGGGTATAGACAGCATCCCAGCAAAGTTAAGAAGCTTAACGGTCCATATCCTACTGGCGGCCAGGCTTACTATAGTCAGGAAGTGGAAGAGCTCCACATCCCCCTCGATTGGTGAAACCCTTTCCATAGTGAAGATCCACTATCACTATGAAAGACTTATAGCCTATAAGGAAGGGTCATTAAAAAAATTAGATGAGAAATGGCTTCCGTGGGTTTGATGGTCCAGCACAACTATGCCGGCCTTTGCTCCGTGACAGGGCGGGGGTATGCCTGATTCCATATGGATAAAAGTCCGGAATATCTGGTCACGACCTATACATTGTTCGGTCTGTATTACAGAATTGTTGCGTATGCTTGCTACATACACTTTGGTCATTGGATTATATGATATTCATACCGACCATATGTTGACTACTTTTCCTTGTATTTCTTTATTTTGTATTTCTTTTGTAACTGCTTATTTTGTTATAAAACTGAAAAACCCTCAATAAAAAGTGGCAGACAAGCTTTCTCTGACACAAGAAAATAATCTTTCATAGAAGTTCCTTCCTGCCTGTCAGCAATTTATTTTTGTCCGTGCACTGAGCCACACATGCTTAGCTCAGTGCACAGGCTTGGCAAGATGAAGTAACTCATGTGCACATGCGCAGGAGTTACATCACCAGGGCCCAGCTAGTCAAGCGGCTGATGAGTCAGAACCTGTAAGAACACTGGGATGAAGATTGAAGTGCTAGCGAGGGAGGAGCACAGTGCTGGTGAGGATCACTTCAGCAGATAGGTTTGCCATCATGTGCTAATATGCTGTGTATACTAATAATTTGTGACTAAAGGCTCCAGGGACCTTTTTCTCCTCCCTTTATTTCTGCTAATTGCTAAAGTACTGTATATCATAACAATTGACTTTTTAAATCATAATACACTGTTTTGACCATTTTTTCTTATTTTTTTTTGTTGATATCTCAGTGCTGCTGATCTCCTCCGCCCTATGTCGGCCACATACTGTTTACATGTATGAACTGCAGCATTGGCTGCAAATCATTGCACTAGATGGCCTGCTTGTCATCTCCACCAGATTCATGTGACAACATGGGAACTCAATTGAGAGAAAATTTACATCCCATAACAAAAAGTGCCTAAAATAATAACAGCCATTAGGTGTCTTCGGTCTTCAACATAGGCCTTCCTCTGCACTCAGATTGCCATGGACCCGCCAGGTTGGCAAAAACTGTACTTACCATGAAAAAAAAGAAAATGAATAAAGCCACCACATCTAAGGACTTGTAAGGTGCAATATATTATATTTTTGTTCTTGGGTTAAGATATACCTTAGGGTGGACCTAGAATCAAATATATAGCTCACAGAATCACAATACTTTTTTCTTACCATGCCTTCTTCTGCTTATCTCTTCAAAAGGATGGTTCCATATTTGTTCAGGCATTATCTAGGGTCAGCATACACTTACTGGAGGTTGGCTAAGAGATTACACAGCCAAGAAAATCCCAAGGTCTGTGCAGATTTTGCCATTGTTTACAAAATCTGACACAAATTAGCCCCCAATTTATGACTTGCTACAAAGTTGCAACATTGCAGTCTTATTCATGGAGGGAAAGGGGAATATTGCTTTCTCCTGTCTGTAGAAGACCGATGACAACATCCTAACCAAGGCAATAGCACTTACTTGGTTTGCAAAGTCTGCATTTTTATGATGACAGTTAGAGTTTATCTGAAAAATGATACTGTATATTTTCTGTGTATTGCGATTTGTAAAGTTAAAGAGAGGTCCACTTTGATGATTACAAGAGAGAATCAAGGGACTGTTAGAAACAGGAAAAGGGTATATTTGTAAACTTACATGAGGACCCCTTGGTGCAGGTGGTGATCTTGCATATTTTAGCCAAAATACAAACCTGATGATTTTGTGTGTTTGATCTTCTGGGGAGGTAATGTGATGAGATGCATTTAAAATGCATTACAGCCCACCTGCTAAAGAAATTATAGAGGTGACACTAAGATACTGGGGTACATGCACTGGGCATCTACAAATTAATTCCTTGCAATCAAAAGGATTACCTGAGTGTTGTCTGACACCTAGCTCAGGTAACCCATAAAAAGTGTCTGGTTTGTGGAAACTTACAGGATTTGCCTAGTTATAGTAAAGTTAATAAAATAAACCTGTCACAAACCCGCACATTTCAAACGGAGCATAATATGAACATTTTATAAGTAGAGGTTACCTTTTGGTAAAACCACTTGTCGAAATGAACAGAAGATTCAGATACAGGCAACTGATAATACATATGTAAATCTACAGTTTTCTTGGCAATCATGAGTTTACATTCCCATTGTACCTAAATGTAGTAACATCTAATACTTCCCAGACTAATGCTGTTGAGTTAGAGTTCTGGACTCTTTTGGACCTGTTACACATGTGGAGGAAAGAGTGGTATGTCCTATGCACACCTCCCAACTTTCCCTCACAAGGGAGAGACTGTCCTCCATCCAAAACCAAACCCCTTTGTTCCCCTTTCTGGTCTGTTGTACAGATACCTATGAAAAACTTCATCCTATCTCCTAATTATTTTGTTTGCTATTTTGAAAACGTAATGGTGAAAAACAACAATTCTTGGATAAACCAACCATTTTTGGCATATACATGCATAAATAGTGAAATGGTAGGGTTGTGTCCTTTGCCTAAATACTTTGTGCTACAAGGTATCCCTGTTTTTCATCTGATAAGGTTGTGAGATATGCCCATGGTTATATGACTTTATGGTATCTACTAGGGATGCACCGATACTGATACAAGCATCGGTATCGGCGGCGATACCGAGTATTTGCATGAGTACTCGTGCAAATACTCTGATACAAAAAACGAGTACCTGCGCCGCGTCCGCCATCTTCAGGGACCCAAATCCGCCGCACACAAGACCTCCATCGCGTCTTCAATGAAGCAAGATGGCCGCTAACTCCTCCTCCAAGTCCTCAGTCATCTGCTCCATTCTGACCTCTTCTCCCGCTGATTGGCCGATTGGATGATGACAAACTCTGCCTTAAAAAAGTGGTATCGGTGCATCCCTAGTATCTACACATTTCTGTGATCTTCACAACAGTCTTCAAACCTAGTCTGGTATGTACTTATGCAGTGTCCCTGAATTAAAGAGACTTTGTCACTTTACCCATTTAGCAAAGTGCAAAAAGAAAAACTCCCCACCCACTGACACACACCTACCTTGTGCTTCCCTGCAACTCTGTTCCTCCATCAAAGCCAGGACAACAAAACCTGTGTGAGGTCGCATTGTGTTGAAACCTACCCAAGATTTGCAAACCTTCTCTCACATAACAATGTTGACAATTGGCCGCTATGGCCATGTCATTCTTCCCCATATGCAAAAGCAGTAGGTATTTTCCCAAGGGCTACAATGAAGCAAAGGAGTGGCGGAAAGTTTTTTTTCCAGAGAATTCTCTTTACACACATCCATTCAAATTGGTTAGATGTGATTTAGATGCTATTGCTGTACATTTATTGTGTGCTGGGTATAGTGATACAATGATGAAATCATAGTTTGCCAGTATGATAAAAATAATTTATGGGACATTATGATACTGAAATGGTGGGCTCCGATTTGACAAGTAAAAAAACATCTCAGAGCGCACTATGTGGACAACTGTAATCATTTTATAAAATAAGAAAATTGCATTTATTTGTTGAGTCAATTTAAATTGGTTTTATCAATGAATATTATTAGTAAAAACTAAATCAAACCAGCAGAAAATTAGGAACTTGTAAGTTGTGTAAATCATTAACAGATGGCAATTATGAGTAAGCCAAACCCCTACCAGGGTAATATATGATCGTCATCCTAAAACACAGCCACAGCACATTTTAACGGAAAAATATCTATAATATGTGGGTGTTTTTCTGTGAGATTTGTGTTTTTCCTTTTAAGTTATTTTAATAAAACATAGATTCCCTGCATTCATAATGATGTGTATCTTTTACACTGCCTGTATGAAACATAATTAACCCATCCATGTTGCAGAATCTAGAAGTTGCACTTTTAGGTTGATTGATAACATGTGACTGAAGCAGTTTGTTTCCAAGGAAACTGTTTTAGTCTGCAGTGTGCTTTGAGGACAGGATGTTTATAGTATGGGTTCTCCTAAACAAGGAGTTGCAACTGATCTTAATACTAATGTCAGAGATCGACATTATTATTTTTAATTTACATATATAGCAGTCCTGTAAAATCACGGGTCCCCATTAAAAATAACATGATCACAATAGCATATGCACACTAAGTGTAACTCTACCTACATATCCCTTTTGACAAATTAAATACTGTAATTGGTGATTGGCAATCTCATCTTTATGTGTCATAGGATGTGCTGAAGTGGATGCTTCTGGGTAATCCACAATCTGCCCCACTGTGATTTGCACCACTGTGCTGCCACATTTGCATTTGCTTTGACATTGGAAGGCCTTGTCATAATCTCTAGTCTGCCCTTTGACCTAGGCTTTTCAGTTGTCTGCAACACCCAGTTAGCAGGAATAGAAAATGGGAACTGCCACAATATATAAATCTGAGGCCATTGGCTGCTGTTGACACTAAACTCAGGCATTAAATCTTAAAAATGCATTTGAGTACCTTAACTACTAACAAAAATGTATGTTATTTGTGTATCACTCCTCAAATCATCTCTGAATTGGTGCTGACACTGTCTTTCCTTCTGGAGGGTGGCTACTTTTGTTCTCCATGGTCACTTTGTGCTGTAAAGTAGTCACCGATCCAAGCTCGCTCCCATCATGGACTACAATTTCAATATTAGTAAACTAAACATGAGATTGTAGTCCATCATGGGAGTGAGCTTGGAGTGGTTGCTACTTTACACCACACATAGGGACCATGGGGAACAAAAGTATTCATCCTCCAGAAAGATGACAGTGTCAGCATGAATTCAGAGATGATTTGAGGATCTACAACATGAATGATACACACATAAGATACATTTTTGTTGATAGTTAAGGTACTTGAATGCATTTTTAAGATTTAACTCCTGAGTTTAGTGTCACTTTAAATATAGATGGTGCAAATCATTGTCAATTGCTGCTGATGTACTGCACTAAGGGCTCTCAATGTCAGTTCTATTTTTAAAAATGCTAGTGGCATTGGATTGTACACCCCATTGACACCCATCATACCATAACAATAAACTTAAATAATAAAGAAGTAAAACACAACTATTGTGGAATAACTAGACCGCGGCACCTTTATTGGGTTTTAATTAATTTAACCAATAAATAGACTTTAACCTTTATTACCAAACAGAACTACTGTTAACCATTAACAGACCACCATGCTTAGTGATCAAGACTTAAGCAGCAATAACTTACACCAACCAAATTACTGTTTACAACCACTGTCCACGCACAAAGTGGGCGACATTACCCCATAAAGATTGACCGCGACAAGGGAAAGTACAGTAAAGTGGAGGGTGGGCGGGAAGCAGGTGAAAAGATCCAAAATGAATTGTGAAGATAATCCAGAGGTGAGTCCAGCTGGCAGTTCTGAGGTAAAATGCTGACACTGTCCAGTGACAGGAGTGACTATAAAGGGGGAAAGGTTACACTCATTGGTCAGCTGTTTTGCCACCAAAAGTCGGTCACCAATCCTGTGCTCAGCTGACTGAAGGTCTGTCCAGCAACTGAGGTAAATCTTCCTAGCAACAGCAGGCAGCTTGTAACCTGAAAGATAAAGCAGAAAGAACGAGCAAAGCAGTCCCAGAAAGACATGTACATGACAGTCAGTCCACTCCTCTATTCACATATAATTAGTTTTTGTTTTTTTTAAAACACATGGGTTATAGGCGCGACAATCCCATGGGGCCACTTCTCCTATTTTGCTTCCGTGGCCCTAATATTCTGAATCTGCACCTCACTGGGCATTTGAGATCATCTTGAGGGCAGCTTGAGTATACAATGCTGTACTTGGAGACCCTAGCCTGAAAGTTGAGCGCCAGGCATATGTTGCATACGTTGCACACACATATCCCACTCCAAGCTACAAAAGCCCTTGTATGCATAAAAACATTCCCCTGATGTATAATACATACATTTATGTTGCGTTCTTAACGTCTTGCTTTACTTGTGAAGCTAATAGTTTTGTCAAATTCCACTGGGTTTTTAGTGAGTTTCAGAGCATTGTAAAGTGGCTTCATATTTGTGAGATCAGTTTGCAATTTTTACCCAAAAAGACAAAAAAACATTAACAGGATTATTCACAAAAGGTGCAGAGTTTGGAGAAGGCAGGAGAAGTGAACAATCTAGGACAAAATAGCGGAACTGAAAAGTGAGCTGAATTGGAGATTTTTTACAAATCAACTATTCTGCCCTAGATTGTTCACTTCTCCTGCCTTCTCTAAACTCTACACCCTTTTGTGAATAATCCTGTAATTGTGCAGATACTTGTACAGGCAGGTAGGGGAAAATTATTTTGTGGTGTTCTTGACATATTAGTATGGCTGTATTCCATAATGTCTTCAGATAGTGTGTGTTTTAGTACATTTCTCTTACAACTTTACACATGAATAACAGTCTGTTTCATAGAGTTGACATACATGCTTATTTAGTAACTAAAGTAGAGAATAAAGCAATGAAAATGTCTAAACTGCCATAAGTTATAGCAGTGGTCTTAACTCATGTCACTTGGGGGGCCACTGGACAAATATATAATGGTGGCCGTTTGTCAAATTTAATAAAATCTTCGTACTTCAAAATAAAACTGAACTATATACGGTACCAGTGTTAATGTCTGTGTGTGTTTATAATGTCAGTATATGGATTTGTGTGTGTGTATTGTCAGGATTTCTGTGAGTGATGTCAGTATGTGTGTTAATGTTTCTATGTGTCATATTGATATGTATACTGCACATGTGTTTATGTGTGCAGTGTCAGTATATGTGTGTTTTTTTCCACACAGGTTTTAATTGTATTCATAGAGGGCCAACAGATTCACACATTCATTCACACAGAAATACGTTCACAGAGAAATTCACACACAGAGAAATACACACAGAAATACGCACACACACACACACACACAGAAATACGCACACAGAGAAATACACTCCCTCCTCACTTGCCTACCACTACACAGGCTATCACTGCTTCAGTCTATCATGAATGCTGCTGCTAGATTAATTTACCTAACCAACCTCTCAGTGTCTGCTACCCCCTCTGCCAATCACTGCACTGACTTCCAATAGCCCAAAGCATAAAATTCTAAATATTAACAACGATTTACAAAGCTATCCACAACCTGGCCCCTGGCTATATCTCAAACCTTGTCTCAAAGTACCCCCCTAACACTCTTCCAAAGACCTCCTGCTTTCCAGCTACCTCGTCAACTCCTCCCATGCTCACCTCCAGGACTTCTCTAGAGTCTCTCCATCCTCTGGAACTCTTCACCCCAACCTGTCCGACTATCTCCCACTCTAACTGCCTTTAGGCGATCTCTTAAGACTCCTCTCTTCAGGGAAGCCTACCCCACCTCAAACTAACTACTGAACCATCATGTTCCCTAACAATTCATCCCAGCTACCTCCTCATGTACCATTTGCCCCTCCCTTTTAGATTGTAAGCCCTCAGGGGCAGGGTCCTCCTTACCATCTTGTCTTGAATTGTATTGTGATTGTAATGTCTTTCTTATATTGTAAAGCGCTGCACAAACTGTTGGCACTATTTAAATCCTGAATAATAATAATAATAATAATAATAATAATAATAATAATAATAATCAATACACACACAGAGAAATATGCACACAGAAACACACACAAAGAGAAATACGCATACACACAGAATACACAACATACGCACACAGAGATATGTGCACACCCCCACATACACACAAAAAGACACACACACACACACAAAAAGACACACACACACACACACACACAATAATACACACACACTAATATACACATAATAATGCACCCCCACACATAATAATACACCCCCACAAACAATAATACACCCCCACACAAACACATAAAATAAATGAAAGAGCCCCCTTACCTGCTTACATTTGTTGCAGGGAGGGGGCACATTGCCTGGTGGTTCAGTGGTTGTTTAGTAAGGTCTGCACCTTTGGCTGGTGCAGACCTTACTAATCCTGCCTTTCAGCCGCCACTTATAGCTGTCAGAGTGGCGGCCGAAAGGAACTAGTGAGTGCCTGCACTGCCAGGAGCAGCTATGCGGTCTGCATCCAAAAGAGATGCGTACCGTGTAGATGTTCTCACAAGTCAGGGACACGGTCCATGACTGTGTGCCTGCCTCATCAGCTGGCTGCAGGCCGCATGGTACCCGTTTATGGGCTGGAATTGGCCCGTGGGCCAGTACTTTGAGACCCCTAAATTATAGCATTATGCATCAGTTTAGAGCTGTCAGAACAATGGAAAGTGATATTTGATTGGTTAAAGGAGAACTATGGGGTTAAGGCTTTTCCCCATATTTCTCCTTAGGGTAACAGGAGGACAAAAAAACTAGCATCCTCCCGTCACCCTAGGCTCAGTATACCGCGAGCTGTAACTCGCGGTATACTGAGACGCCGCAGTATACCGCGAGCTGCTGCTCGCGGTATACTAAGACGCCACAGCTGAAGCGGATCCCGACAATTATGTCTGGATCCGCCCAGCTGCGTGACTGACAGCTGGCTCTGCCTATCCAAAAGGCAGAGCCAGCTGTACCCGCCCCCTCCTCCGTCCGTTCCGCCAGTCAGCGCTGTCGGATCGGGGAGGGGGGATTCCAGCCCCTCCCCTGTCATGGCAGAGAGCCGTGACAGGATCGAGAGGTGAGCTAACGCCTTTATGTGTTCGCTCACCTCCCGATCTACTGAGCCGACCTGTGACAGTGTCATTGTCACAGGTCGGCTAGAACTATGAGGTGAGTGAAAAGTACTCACCTCATAGTTCTCCTTTAATCTGGTTCCTATATATTACATAATCTGGCTACTATATATTCACTAAGATGCTAACTCTATCTAGGAAATCTAGGAAATCATGCAACCTTGTTAAAGTCACGTAATTGATTTTGTTTATTCAATTAGGTAACCCTCTCACGGTATTGTGGGTGAAATTTTGGCATCCTGTCATATGACCAGGTGCTTTGCAACCTCTCTCTTTGAAAATTCCAGAGGGTGGTGCCCTGATCCAAAGTACATGGTGACTTGCATGTGTGAAGTCTTAAATTCAGAGCTATTTAAAACAAAAGGCTACCAGTAGCAATAGGGACCTGCCAATCGTGGGTAGTCAGGTGCATATGATGAAAAACAGGATAAAAATACAAAGCCATTTAGCTAGTAGGCTCTGTCTCCTAAACCAAGTTTAAATTTAAATTCTTGATTACTGTTTCTAAATGTAGATCAACATCTTTGAATCCCAAATGTATTAGAATGTGCTTCAAAGCACTTATTGTCAAATCCTTTAAATATATAATAGGAGACTTTTCATGATTAAAAATATAAGAAAAAGATCTGAGGCTGGGAAAATGGACTGGTAATGATTAGGCTTACTCCAGAAATCACTCTGCTTCCCCTACAGCTAGAAAAGCACAAATTAGGATGTGGCATTTAGCGAGATGTGTATGCTGATCATTGAAGTGTATGCAGTCGACATCACACAAGAATATAATTGATAGTGTTTGTGCAATATGCAGGAAAACAGAACATGGAAAACGCTGGCTTAGGACATGACCTCTGGATTGTATGAATTACATGTTATTCTCTGACCTGTGCATTAACACAAGTGTGTGGTACTAAAATGCAGAGGGTTTTCTGTGCTGCTGTGCCTTTCAAGGCTTTCTGCACGTTATTTCAGCCAGATCAGAGAGGCTCAGCGATAAAAAAAAAAAAAAAAGATTTGTTGAAGCAGAACTCATAGCTTTGACATATTGTGGGATGAAGCAAACAAGAATGACTCTCTTTGTGGATTTCCACAAAACCAGTTTCTCTGTTTATAAAAGGCAATATCTATCTGTGTGAATGATTCAGTATTGTTTTGAAAATGTTTTATGTTGAGAATTAAAGAATTCTGCACTATTTGCACCTTAACTAAATAAAACTATAATGCCATTTTAGAAAAAAAAAAAAATGAAAAAAAAAAAACCTGCAGTATTAATAGAAAAGTGGACGCACAAAGTTCAGTAGCCTTCAGCATCCAATCCAATGTCATTATACCTCCCCTATTTAGCTCTATGTTGGATGTGGCTCCAAATCAAATGTGGACTGGTAAAATTCAATTACCTCAAAACAGTATCAGATGGACAGTCTGCATTAAATCACTTACAATGGATGCAGCTCTTTGATATTTAAATACTTTAGTTTCCTACAGAATCAGCTGGTCCCATGGGCACTGGCGTTGATACCCCTTTCCCATGCAGGGTCATATGGAGTCAACCTTGTGTGTGCTAGTAAGCTGTGTCTGTCTCCACAAACACACAGACACAGCAAGGCAAGGCACTCCACTGCTTCCCTCGCTTCCTTCCTCCCTCTTCCCTTATCCATTTTCCAAGCTAGTAGATGGATGGCTGCTGGAGATTGCTCTGTCCCTTGGGATTTTGTCAGCTGTTCAGAAACACGATGACTAAAGGGCCTATTCACGAAGCAGCCGAAGGATCTAGCCATAGCTTTGGCTGATCCTTCGGCCCCAGGACCCCTTAGGCTACCAGCCTGAAGTTAATAGCCAAACAGCGTTCGGCTCACTTCGCTTCAGGTCGGTAGTTCACTCGGCTGCCTACGGTAGCTTAGTGAATAGACCCCTAAGTGTCAGGATCCATAGCACCTCCAGGTGGTGCTGGAGCCAGTACCTGCAGTTCCTGCGCTCGCATGCAGGTGTCTTCAGGCAGCCAGGAACCTGCTTCTCCAGTGCTCACCTGCGGGTGTCTCCCAGCTGCCAGCAATTATCCACCATCTGGTGCTTCCTGGGAGGGTATATAATCCCTCCCTGCATTCAGGACTGAGGCTCAGTATCCTGTCGCCCTTCCTTGTTGCAAGTTCCTGAAGCCCGAGCCCCAGTATCCTGTCGCCTTTCTTTGACTGAGTCCTCTGTCCTGAGCCCTGATACCCGTTACCCATTTGCAGTATCAGGCTACCTGCCTGTACCCTGACCCTTTGACCCTTAAACTCCCTGGTGTGGTCCAGCTTGAGTCCTGTGTCCTGAGCCCTGTTACCCACTTGCAGTATCAGGTTACCTGCCTGTACCCTGTCGCTTTGTCCCTTAAACTCCCCTGTATCCTGCCCTGCTCCCCAGGTTTACTTGCCTTGTACCTTTTGTATGTGCTTGTGTTTTCATTTAGTTACTATTACTTGTTTGTGGTTACTTGTGGGTGTTGGTGGGGTTGTTTGTTATATTTTGGTGTATACAGGCAGTCCCCGGGTTACAGAAGTCCAACTTACGTACTTACGAAGGGGTCCACAGTTCTCCTAAATGCAGAGGCGGCTCTAGACTTTGCGAGGCCTTAGGCGAAACTTAAAAATTAGGCCCCAGTCATGCCGTAATGGAAAATTGATGGCTCTACGGGGTCTCAGGAGGCTGTGCGGGGTCTCAGGTGACTGTACAGGGTCTTAGGAGGCTGTGCGGGGTCTCAGATGGTCTGTGTGTAGTCTCAGGAGGCCGTGGGGGTCCCAGGAGGCTGTGCGGGGAGGGGGTCTCAGGATGCTGTGTGTGGGGGGGTCTCAGGACAGCCGTGCAGGGTCTCGTGGGCAGCTGTTTCAGGAAGAAGAAGATGTGCGTCTGGCGCTGTAAATTGGCACTGCAGTTCACAGGAAGGCTGTTGAATTCCCGCGCTTTCTGGGGATCTCGGCCGCCTTCCTTATCACTATAAAAACTAACAGGCTATTCACTAAAGGGTGAAGAGTTTGGAGAAGTGAGGAGAAGTGAACAATACAGATGATTTGGAAAAATTCTCCAATTCAGCTCACTTTCCAGTTCAGCTATGTTGTCCTAGATCAGGGATAGGCAACCTTGGCTCTCCAGCTGTGCTGAAACTACAAATCCCATCATGCTTCGGCCTCTGGGAGCCATGCCTGTGGCTTGCAATGCCTTATGGGATTTGTAGTTTCAGCACAGCTGGAGAGCCAAGGTTGTCTACCCCTGTCCTAGATTGTTCACTTCTCCTGCCTTCTCCATACTCTTCACCCTTTAGTGAATAACCCTGAATAACCATACACAACATGATAAAATGTGATTAAAATACCATCTAAACTACAATTGATGGAGGACACTATTTTAAGGCCAAGACAGCATAATAAATATATTGAAACTACAAGTTCACAGAGCTGGTAACAGCAGATAACTTGCGTTGTTTCCACAAGCTCTTTATCCTACTTAGTTGCGGTATAAATGCAACTCCTTGGTCCTCTCACGTGGTCTATGCATTTCACCCCAGAGGAGGCTTCTTCAGGACCAACACATAGGGGTCTATTCACTAAGCTGCCGAGGGCAGCCGAGTGAATGACCGATGTGTGAATAGCCGAACACTGTTCGGCTATTCACTTCAGACTGGTACGGCTAGGGGGCCACGGAGGGGAAGAAACTTTTCAGGAAGCCCAACTACTATATCTCAATACTTGATAACCATAGCAGCATGAAAAGTGTCTGGGAAGAGTGATAACAACTAAAAAAAAAAATAGTTTTCACTCTTCCCAGATACTTTTAATGCTCCTATGGTTATCAAGTATTGAGATATAGTAGTTGGGCATCCTGGCTAGTTTCTTCCCCTCCGTGGCCCCCGGTATAGACGTCTTCTGGTTTGGCTCCCCTTGTTTCACGATGATACATGACTGTGCTGTATATAAAGTGATATATACACCTAAAAAGTCCCAATTGTTCACGGTTTTTATACCAATTTGTCTCTATGATCAGGGATGTGGTGTTGTGTGTGTATGTAGTGGGTTAATTTCTGCAATACAGTGTGTAGTAGACATCCTACCTTGGATGTGCTTCTTCTAGGAAACTTTCCAGCTGATTCTTAGGGTGTCCCTCTTGTCCTCCAGCTCCAATTCCAGCACTGCTGTGTGTCAGGGGACACTCTCTCTGCATGGACGCTCAGGAAGACAGGAAGACAGGAAGACCGGTGGCTGGTCGAATCCTCATGCACACCAGGGGGGTCCTACAGGCACATCATCTGACCTTAGCTGCCTGTCTCAGTGCCTGCAACACAGACTGCCAGGACCCACTTCTGCTGCTCCTGGCATTGCAAAGGACACCCCTCCCCAGCGGCCGATTCACCTCTCTCAGGCTGTAACTTCCCTGCTGAAAACAGCAGAGCAGATCTGCACGGAGGAGGTGACTGAACAGACTGATACATAGTGTTGGGCAAGCTAGCGCCTGACACTCTGCATCGAACACAGCGGGCCGGCCGAGCCGAACACAATCAGGCTGATTGTGTCTGGCCCGGATCGCAGCCGCAGCGCTAAGGTGCCCTCTAATGTATTAGGCAAATTAGGCTGCCACGAGGCCTAAGGCGACTGCCTAATTTGCCTAATTTGCAGCTGCCGGTACATTTAGGAGAACTGTGGCTGCAGCGGCCTGTGTCCTTTCAAATCCCTGCTGCTCTCCGCGCCTGTGTTGGCGGAGGCAGTGGGGACAGTGGCGGAACTACCGCCGGTGCAGGCGGTGCGGACGCACCAGGGCCTCGGGCCTCTAGGGGGCCCAGCACAGTCCCAGCGCCGGATCGGTACCCAGCGGCC
>NW_017307573.1:482661-486615 GCF_000935625.1 Nanorana parkeri
TCCGCCACTGAGTGGGGACACAGACCGCTGCATACCGCCGATGCCCCACGTACCTCCGCTGATGTGACGGCTTCCTCTTCAGCCGTTCCGTTGGCTTCTCCGGTCTCCTGGTCCGGCCGCGGCTCCTCTGTCCCGCCCCCCTGCCTACTCTTCATTGCATGCTGGGAGCCATAGCCAGCCTGCTATTGGATATTTAAAAATGCAATAGCCAATAGCAAGCTGGCTATTGCACCCGCCCACTGTCTGCTGTCAATGAGCTTGGGGGGACCTAATAGAGAACTTTCTGCTTCAGGGCCCTCCTCTGCTGATTGACAGCAGGCAGTGGGCAGATGCAATAGCCAACCTGCTATTGGCTATTGCAATTTGAAATATCCAATAGCAGGCTGGCTATAGCTCCCAGCATTAAAATACAAAAAATTAAATAAAGACAAAAAAATTTAAAATGCAAACAAATAATAAAAAAAAAAGTTTATAAAATCAAATTAAAAATAGAAAAAAATCCTTTTTTTGCTGAGTCATTTTAAATAAAAAAAATGTTTTAATTATATTATAATCTTCTAAACAACAGGAACAGACAGCAAAAGAACCATGACCCTTCCCTATGCTATCCAAAACAAAAAAAATGTTTTGTTTTTTGGCTGGAGTTACACTTAAAAAATGCACCTGTTCCGACTTACATACAAATTCAACTTAAGTACAAACCTAAAGTCCCTATCTTGTATGTAACCCGGGGACCGCCTGTATAATAAACATATATAAGCTCAGAGGCAGTGTCTAGTGTGGTCATACTAATTTGGTCATCCTGCGTGGGTACCTGCATGTGGTGTAGGGAACACCTGCGCACGGTACCCTGACAGAATACTGAGCCAAGATTTACCATTAGACAAAGTAGGCAAGTGCCTACAGGTGCCCTCCATATTAGGGGCACCTTGCAGGTACCTACACTTCCTAATTCCTGGTGTTGTGTCAAGATACAACACTGGCAATAGGAAGGAGGGTACATTCTGCACAAAATGCACCCTCCTGCCAAAAGACCAGTGACACCTGCACGAACAGCTGGCTTCCGCACCAAACTATTGTTCCAATATGTTTGGGAAGATCTCTATTGTAAATAATTTACAGCAATCATATACTTGATTAAATTAAAAAAAAGGTATACAAAATAAAAGTGATTATATATTTAAGGTATATGCTTGCTGTATAAATCATCTGCTATAGAGAAATCCCCAGGCATATTGGCGAGCGTATTTATGTTGAGGTATTATTTGACAACACTGCATTTACTAATTATCTGAGCATTTCTTTGATATATAGGCAATATCCAGACCTTTGCAAGTGCAGTGATACAGTAATACCTTGGTTTACAAGTAACTTGGTTTGAGAGCGTTTTGCAAGACAAGCAAACATTTCTGAAAAATTTTGCCTTGATATACAAGCAAATATGTCTTGCAATAAGAGCAAAATATTGTAGAAAAGCACCCGAATAAGGCTGTAGCAGTGCGAGCGCTGAGTCTGTTTAACGACAATGCAATGTCACATTGGATATTAGACATGTGCGATTCGTTTCGTTCCGAATCGAAATTCGGACGAATTTTCGGAAATTCGGACATTCGGATGTATCCGAATTCCGAATTACATACATAACGAATGCAAACGAATCCGAATTTCCATTTCCGAAATTCAGTAGCGTTCGTACGAACGTTCGTTTTCTGTTCTTATTCGTTTCTTATTCGTTGGAGCAAAGTGACATTAGAGAAGGAGAAAAATATTTTTTCCGCCTCAAATGTCACTTTTGCTGCAAACGAACGAAACGAATAAGAAACGAATAAGAAACGAATAAGAACAGAAAACGAAACGAACGTTCGTACTAACGCTACCGAATTTCGTCCGAATCCGAATTCCGAATCCGAATTGACTTTCACACCCGAATCCTGAAAAACGAAATAACACAAATCCGAATTTAAAACGAAACGAAACAAATTTTTTGGCAGTGCACATGTCTATTGGATATATTCCTTGTTAAGGTTTCACAAAATGAAAAAGATTCCATTGAGCCAAGAAATAGCAGTGATTCCGTTAGTGATAGTGAAAGTTGTCCTACACAATAATCCTCCTCTCTCTTGTCCCCCTCACACCAGCCATGAAGGCAACGGTAATTGGTTTATTTTTCTTTATATTTTGTACAGTGTTATATTACAGTACTGTATTGTAATCATTTTTAGATGAATATTGTTGGCTTGTGGAACGAATCATCTGATTTTCCATTATTTCCGATGGGGAAATTCGCTTTGATATACAAGCGCTTTGGATTACAAGCATGCTTCCGGAACGAATTATGCTCGTAAACCAAGGTATTACTGTATACTGTTTATTTGTACTCACTTCTAAGAACTTAATTAACTTAGGTACCTCCAATCTACATATATTGACTGCACTATTTGGTACCTTTTTCAGCAATATAACATAGGAATTTGTTGGCTTTTAAAGGTTTATGTGGAGGTTGTATGGATCATGTGATCACTAGGCAGACCTCCAGCAGTACTCCTGGCTACAAGTACAGCCAAAACACAGGCCTCTGTAATGAGAATGAGATTCACTCCATCAAAAAGTGAGCTAGAAGCGAGAATGTGGAAGACAGTGTCATTTTGCTTGGCATGTGTGTTTAACTGAATAGACAGTTAGGTCAGAAAAAGGAATCTGCTTACTGAAAATCAAACAGTTGAAAGTGGAATGAGCGAATTGCCAAAGGAAAAAGGCTGTGTGTCCCTGTGGTTGAATGATGTTCTCTTCTCAAGGTTTGTTAATCTTGTCAAATGGTAGAAACATGGCACCAGCTTCATACCTTATGAAAAGGAACAGCAGGTAAAATAACACTCCCAGGCATATACGATTTATATACAGAACATGACAATAGTGCAGCACTAACCCTAAAGCAAGTAAAACTTAAAAAAAAAAAAACTGTCAGTATAGTCAATCATCATGAACCCTGGGAGAATAACATCACCAGGGCTCTAGATACTCTTAGAGCTGAGCTCCAGGCAAACATCTAAATCCACAGTTAATGTAATGTTTATGCAAGAAAAAAAAACTTTTTTTCTAGTTTTGGATAGAGTGGGGAAGTGTCTGTCTTTTACTGCTATCCAGAGCTCTGTTAGAGACATTTACTTTCACTTCCTGTCCAGCTGACGAGTGTTTCACTTCCTGTCCTGCTACCAACAGTTTTATTTTAATAAAGAAAAGTGTTTAATTTTTTTTCTTTGTTGATAGGCAGGATCTGATGGTTAAAAGTTTACAACTATGCAGCGCAAACTAAAGAATAAATTAATTAAATAAATGTACAGATATGAACAAAAAAGCGCCAGATAGGACTGCTCAGCCAGGATATACCAATATAATCAAAAGTATAATCAAAACAAAATCTGTTAAAAAATGGAAGCAAGTTGTGGAAAGTCTGCAGGATGCTGCCCCAAACCAGCCAGGGAGACTGCAAAATCTAGGGAAAAAAACACAAACAAGGGGCGCCTTTCCTGGTGCAGACAAATTTATTAAGAACAAAATCAAAAGTAAATGTGAAACATACTCACAAAGGTCGGCATGATTACAATATAAAGAGTAAGTGCATGGACCCAAGAGGAAGTCTATGATAACTGCACAACCGTATCTGTGTGTCAGCAAAGAAGACTGTGTGATGACGCGTTTCCGGGGTCACGCCCCCTTTATCAGATGCAGGCCTCCTCCGTCCCATATGCAAGATATAGTGGCTGCTGGCCAATCGGCAAGTGTGCGCGAACCGACCGCAGCTGCTGGAGATGTGTATAATGTGACGTCCATGTCTATGGAGAGGGTGCCCCATCCAGTAACTGACGGGGCAACCCTACAGGGCGCTGGACCAGTAATGGCTACAAGTGGGCTTGCCTGGGGGGAGTGGCCAGTGTTTTCGTCCAATCCACGGGA
>NW_017307574.1:0-10629 GCF_000935625.1 Nanorana parkeri
GGGACAACCAATGCAAGGGGGAAAACTCTGATGGGGACAACTAATTATTAGCTGCACCTATCAGAGTTTCCCCTTACATTCATATCAGATGCATTAGGGCTGCTTTTTCCAGAGCAGCCCCAATACTGGACAAGGCAATTTGCCTTGTTACCAATGGGCTCAGTTCACAGTTCACACCACCACATTATAGTTGTGTATGCTGAACAAAAGTACTGCATGCGGGCCGCAACTGCATTGCACTGTGCTGTGCCCACCGAACTTAATGAAATGTCACCTGTAACATTTGAATAAAGTTCTAACAAAAAATAAACAGGACGATGTGCCTGGGAACACACCAGCAGCTGTGCGTTGTAGTGCAGATTCTGGTGTAAATGTAGCCTAAATGGCAGACTGTGGGACAGACATGGACTGAGTGACCATTCTGTCTAGACTGCCATTCTGACCTCTGCTCGATAAAAGTTTTACTCACCGGACCTCCTTGAATTTTAATTGAGTACCCTAGTCTGGAAACAGGTACACTTTAAAAACTGACATGGCAGACTGCAAACTAGTACAATTGCATACATTTCTACCAATTTAGAAAGTAAACGCCAAGACAAACCATTGACACATGCTCATAGGTGGAGTTCCATTACACCATTTATAGAACTGATATTTCCATTTAGAAAATGTCACAAATTATACATACATGTGCCTGCAGCAGTACACATTTAGAGCACAAAAAAAGACATGAGGCTTCTATAACTCAAGAGTTGAAAAGATTCTCATTTACCTGTCACAAAATGGTAAGGACTGCTGCACGCCTCAGGGTCTGGATGATCAGG
Source organism: Nanorana parkeri (assembly GCF_000935625.1). Taxonomy (NCBI): domain Eukaryota; kingdom Metazoa; phylum Chordata; class Amphibia; order Anura; family Dicroglossidae; genus Nanorana; species Nanorana parkeri. The sequence goes on from NW_017307574.1 coordinate 825, forward strand.
CAGTGGCTGGGAGAGACACAGATAAGTGTGAGAGGCACAGGGAAAGGCTTTTAGTTCTATACAGAGCACATTAAATAAATATTAAATGTGATTAAAAAAAAAAAAAGAGACTCCTTTGCTAAAGGAAACTTGGAAAAATTTAGGGCCGACATGCTGATCCAGTGACTGCTTTCTCAGTCACTGACCTCATAAAAGCATGCAGATTAGAAAGTACAAATGAAGTCAGCACCCCTAATCTGCATACATGATCCAGGTCAGTGCTATAAATGCGGTCTTTGCTGGATCAGCATGACAGCCAGATACATAGCATTTCCAGGAGGGGAAAGTCAGCTATGACAGCCACTATGTCTTCCTCAGTACATTCAGAGACTGATCCCTTGTCCCACTCGCCTTAAGAAAGGGCTGCAGAGTACAGTCAATACAAAAGTGCAGCACGTGGACCTTTTTTCCCCTCCGACTGTTCTCCACTCCCTGTTTAGTCTGAGTTTAGTAGGAACACTTGATTCATTTCCATGTTGTATTTTAGAAAATCCTGTCAATAATTAAATTTCTTTAATGACAAAGTATAACAGAGTAGCAACAGGCTAAAACACTGCAGTCACGTGCAGTCAGTTCTGCTTGTCCAGCAAACTGCATTTGAAAGGTTTTACACCAAGCACCTTCTGATGTGAGACCTGATGCAGCTTCAGAAAGTCTCAAACATGAAAAGCCAAGGGGAATCTGCTGACACACATGCCACAGCAATGTCAAAGTCTGCAGCAGGAGTGCTTTAATGATTCGCATGTCCCACAAGGCCGTGCAAATCAGATGTAGTTCACACAGACTTCAGCATGTATAAGAACAGTGTGAACAGCAAGCTTTTACAGAGCATTTGCAGAGCCTCAGCAGCTTTCTTGAAGCTCTTAAAGAACCCTTCAGGTCCAGGCTGGGAATGGTAAACACATATACTATTGGGAGTGCTGTCCCCTTAAACAAGTGCCTAGCAGGCTTCAGTAAGCTTCAGCATAACCTGATAATTGTTGAAAGCCTACTAGCATCTAGGTTAAAGTGACACTAAACTCAGGTGTTAAATCTTAATACATTTAAAGTACCTTAACTAACAAAAATGTATCTTATTTGTGTATCACTCGGCTGTAGATCCTCAAATCATCTCTGAATTGGTGCTGACACTGCCCTTCCTTCTGGAGGGTGGCTACGTTTGTTCCCCATGGTCCCTGTGTGTGTTGTAAAGTAGCCACGGCCCCAATCTCACATTTAGTTTACTCATTTGTGTTGAGATACAATACCACTCTGGGTTGGTTCACACCAGATGCAGTTGTGATGCAGTCTGTTCTGTTTGGCAGCTGCATCAATGGGATTTCTAGTGCCCTGTTCACACCAGTGATGTCCGTACAGGTGCAGTCAAACAAAATACTGCTTGTCCTATTTTAGCTGCACCTGATCGCAACGGAATACATCAAAAAAGCATGCAAAAAACACACAGGACTGCACCTGAAAGCACATTTTAAGTTTAAAAGCCCTCCAAGCTCGCTCCCATGATGGACTACAATCTCAATACAAATTAGTAAACTAAATATGAGATTGTAATCCATCACAGGAGTGAGCTTGGAGCAGAGGCTACTTTTTAACACACACAGGGACCATGAGGCACAAAAGTAGCCACCCTCCAGAAGGGAGGACAGTGTCAGCACCAATTCAGAGATGATTTGAGGATCTGCAGCTGAGTGATACACAAATAAGGTCCAGTATTGGTAATAGTTAAAGTACTTGAATACATTTGTAAGGTTTAACTCCTGAGTTTAGTGTTACTCTAATGTAACAGTCAGCACTTTTATTAGATCTGTGTTTAACATTCCCAAACTGGAGGTGAAGGGTGCTTCAAAGACTTCAAGAAAGCTGTTGAAGATTCACAAATGCTTTTAAAAAGCTTGCTGAAAACTTGCAGGGTTATGCACAAAAGGGTGAGGAGTTTGGAGAAGGCAGCATTAGTGACCAATCTAGGATAACATAGCAGATTTGGAAACATTCTCCAATTCAACTCACTTTCCAGTTCAGCTATGTTGTCCTTGATCAGGGGTGCCCATAAGGTCGATCGCGATCTACCAGTCGATTGCGTAGCGATCACTGGTAGATAGCCATGTCCTCTCCTCCCGCCGCTTCTCTGGATCCCCGCTGCTCTCCCCAAGTTCACACTGGTCTAATACAAGCTGACGCCCCGTGTGAACTAGGCCAAAGCCAACATTTACTCTATACACTTCTTCACATATTAGGTTCTTAGCAGCAATGTGTAACGCCGATGCAGATGATTATGCATCATAATGCACAGAATAAAGTGTGCGTATTAACCTGTTAATACATTTAAAAGCAGCAACTCATAGGCTGTGAACAAGGCCAATGCATTTTCCATCCAGACATATCACTAACAATGCTTGGCAAAACTTTCCAACATGTAGGATTGATTTTTAATTTTCCTTCTAACGTATGCTCTGCTCTGGCTAACCACCTTTCACAGCACCATATTAGCAATCATCAAAAATAGAAAATAAAGTTAAAAGGATGCCTTTGCATGCTAGCTGAACGGACATGTTGCCCTGGTATTCTTCCAAGCTAAAATGTTTTTGACTGAACAATAAAATGTATCGCTTCCTCTTTACAAGTTTTTAAATGCCATAGTTTATGTTTACCACCCTTGCCACAGTCATGTTAGCCACATTGGACACCTGACTTCTGGGATTATTACAGGTCCTTACATGTGAATCTTTTGATAAATGTAGAAATTAGAAACTAACATTAGTAGAAAGTCTGTGATTACATATTTCAGAACAGATCTGTTACTGCGGAATGAGTGCAGTTCTGCACCTCTCTGATCTTCGCAATTTAAATATGCAAATAGCATATATAGGTTTGCCATTAGCCTACAAATGTGCACACTTCATGCCTCTCACATAGCACTCCCCAAGCCTGACAACAGGCACTGGACTATGGCACTGAACAGGGAGATGTGCCTAATCCCTACTACTAGAAAGAGAAAAACCAGCTTGGACTGTGGACTGCCCTGATGCTACAGCTCATTCCGTTAGCTACCTGAGGGTGTTTATGACAATTTATTCACAGGTCTGCTTGAAGGTTTAGGTCACACTAACAAACACATCCACATATTTATTTCCTATAAATTAAACACTTGGAAGAACGATGAATGCCAATAGTCAACTCTAAATGTAATATTTTGGCAGCTACAAATTTACATACGGTAGTTTATTGGATATTTAAACCCATAACGCGAGGAAGAAACACAAAGCAAACATATTTCTAATTCCATCCATACAAAGTTTCTATTGCCATATAGTCATAATAGAGTTTGAGACAGAAGTCACTCTATGACTCACTAACAGAAGTGAATGTTGAACTATTTCGTCACATACAAAATTAGAGAAAGCCACAGCAAGGTGAAGTTTGTACACGGTTTCTCGGTTAAAAAAAAAAAAAAAAGAGAAGAAGATTACAACTATTACTATTACATGTAAGCATTTCCTAAATTCTTCATGGGATAGGCTGCGTCTAATTTTGCTTATGTGTTCTCATAACAGCTTCCTGCAATAAAGGAGGTTGTACATCACAATTTAAGAGTTTGTAATCCTCTATTCTTTAGATTCGAAAGGAGAAGTGTTCTTGTTGGCCACATTAACCAGACTTCTCCTGCAATTCCAAGTTAGAAAATTAATATTAGGAGCGGCGCAGAGATTATGTTACTGTATGGTGGGCATGGCATGGGAGATTCTCAAATCCACATGTATATTTCTCAAGTGTTAGTTATTTTTTGACTCTACAATGTGTGTTAAATACCTCAATTTGAAATGACATTAAAGTGACACTAAACTCAGGAGTTAAATCTTAAAAATACATTCAAGTACCTTAACTATTAATAAAAATGTATCTTATTTGTGTATCACTCAGCTGTAGATCCTCAAATCATCTCTGAATTGGAACTGACACTGTCCTTCCTTCTGGAGGGTGGCTACTTTTGTTCACCATGGTCCCCGTGTGTGTTGTAATATAGTCACCGCTCCAAGATCACTCCTGTGATGGACTACAAGCTCACTACAAAATTAGCTAATTAAATATGAGATTGTAGTCCATCACAGGAGTGAGCTTGGAGCGGTGGCTACTTTACAACACACAGGGACCATGGAGAACAAACATAGCCACCCTACAGAAGGTGTCAGCACCAGTTCAGAGATGATTTGAGGACCTACTGCTGAGTGATACACAAATAAGATACATTTATGTTAATAGTGTACTTGAATGCATTTTTAAAGTTTAACTCCTGAGTTTAGCGCCACTTAAACAAACATCACCCAAACCACCCTCTTCGATCCTCCCAGGACTTCCTGCTCTCCCATGCACACCTCCGTGACTTCTACAGAGTATTTCCCATCCTCTAGAACACAGCCTATCTTGTCTACCTTTCTCATCTCAAAGTCATCTCTTCAGAGAAGCCTATCCCGCCTAAAATCTGTACTACCACTTCCTTCATCAGCTCATCCCTCTCAAATAATGCCTTTTGGATCATTTGCCCCTTCTTTTAGATTACAAGCTCTCCCGAGCAGGGCCCTCCTCACCCTGTTGTACTGAATTGTATTATCACTGTGATGTCCTTTTATCTCGGAAAGCACTTTGCATAAAGTTGGTGTTATATAAATCCTGTATAATAATAATAGCAGCAGCTGTATTTTAATTGTATAGTCATTGAATGAAACATTGAATAGAAAGAAACCCATACACTTTACATTCTGTTGGGCAGCAAAAAGAAGGCCTGCACAATCCCACAAGCATTTGTGGAAAGTATTCAAACAGAAACTAGGAAAACCCAGGCAAGTTTTGTGTTTTGCATAACAATCACGTGGCAACAGTACATTTCAAGAAGACGGTTCTTAAATAACAGGGGCACTATAATCCAAACTTTCAAGAGTAGCGATCTGCCGTCTGCAACTTGTTTCTTTATATTACATTTTAAAGTCTATAATTTTGCAAATACAGCAAAGACCTTGAATATGTGAACAGTTATTTATCCCCGTCTTATAGTGCCCTAATAATGACCCCACATGTAAAGATTTGATTGTTCAACGTAATGGTTATGCTAAAACGATTGCGCCTTTCAGAAATGGACTGCACTATACGATCTGATTCAGAAAGGATGGATGATCCATCCTGAAGATGCATTTTATCAAGTTCAGCCAGCTGCAGTTTTTGAGCAAATGATTGTTTGAAATGAAATGATCTAGGGTATGATCAATCAATAATTTATGGTTACATTTATGGCCAGCATAAGATGTGCATAGCAAAGAGTGTGCCCAAAACAATCCAATCTGTGACCAGTCATTCATTTATTGTTACATCCATGGCCAGCATAAGACAGCATAGCAAAGGGGATACCCAAAACAATACGATCTGTGATCGCTCATTCATACATTGCAACATTTGTGGCTAGTATGAGACGGCATAGCAAAGGGAATGACCAAAACAATACGATCTGTGATCATTCATTTCTCTGTACCTTTGTGGCCAGCACAAGACGGCATATCAAAGGGGATACCCAAATCAATCCGATCTGTGATCACTTATTCATTTATTGCAACATTTATGGCTAATATAAGATGGCACATAGCATGTGATGGATCATTTACCTTTGTGGCCAGCATAAGATGGCATATCAAAGGGGATACCCAAAAGAATCCTATCTGTGATCATTCATTTCTCGGTACCTTTGTGGCCAGTATAAAATGGCATATCAAAAAGGGGATAGCCAAAACAATCCGATCTGTGATCGCTCATTTATTTATCGTTACCTTTGTGGCCAGCAAAAGACGGCATATCAAAAGGGGATACCCAAATCAATCAGATTTGTGGTCGGTCATTAATTTATCGTTACCTTTGTGGCCAGCATAAGATGGTATAACAAAGGGGATACCCAAAACAATCTCATCTGTGATCGCTCATTAATTTATTGCAACATTTATGGCTAGGATAAAACTGCATAGCAGAGGGCATGCCCAAATCAATCTGATCTGTGATTGATCATTCACTGATAGTTACCTTTGTGGCCAGCATACAATGGCATAGCAAAGGGTATGCCCAAAACAATCAAATCTGTGATCATTAATTTATCGTTACCTTTGTAGCCAGCAAAAGACGGCATATCAAAAAGGGATACACAAATCAATCCGATCTGTGATCGGTCATTCATTGCAACATTTGTGGCTAGTATAAAAGCGGCATAGCAGAGGGCATGCCTAAATCAATCTTATCTTTGATCAGTCATTCATTTATTGTTACATCTGTGACCAGCATAAGATGGCATAGCAAAGGGCATGCCCAAAACAATCCAATCTCTGATCGATTATTCACGGATCGTTATATTTGTGGCCATCATAAGATGTCATAGCATAGGACATGCCTAAAATGATCTAATCTATGATCAATCATTCACTTATACATTTATGGCCAGCTTGAGGTGACACAACTATGACCTGCTGTAGGTAGGCAACCAGAAAAGCCTCAATATAAAATCTTCTACACATAATATGTCACATAAAACCTTACCAGGCTTATACTGAAAGATTTGCATTTTAGGTCCTCCAGACTTTGTTTTTGTAATTGTTCTGTAATCATGGAGATCATGATGTCTAGGAAGGGCGACTCATTTGTCTTCTCATTAAGAAGTATATGACATGTTGCCAAACTTTGTGCCAGTCTTGACTGGGCTCGACAAGTGAAAATTTCAGTTTGGCCCCATCATTTCACCCTGCATTAAACAAACACAAAGTCATTCATGCAAAACAATATGGAACAGCTAAAAATGTCAACGAATACTCCTAAACATGGATTACATATGAGAAAGGATCAACATTTGAAAACAAACTCTGATTGGGCCTACGTGGCTTGGATTTATAAACAGGATTTCTCCAAGCAATCTGCATTTCTAAAGTGGCCAGAACGTCGCTAAGACATGACACTAAATAATGGACTTCTTCTCTCAGTTTATGAAATGAAGGCCTTTATTAAACTTGAGCCCAGCAAGCTTTGTTTTGCATTGAATGTATACAGATTGATTGGTGGCATCACCCAAACTGGAATGTTAAGATCTGCAATCTCTTCTTCCTACTGCTTATCCCTATGAATTCCAGAATGCACTAGGCCAAGCCATCACAACATGTGTAAGACATTCTGAAGTCAGCACACAAGTTGACCTTATGTGTGTGCTTTAGATTAGCATGCAGTGGGCCCTACACCACAGCACTTCTAGAATGGGCTGAATGAAAACACGATCGTGTCATCAGAACAAGGCCTGCTAATGTTACCAACACAAACACAGATATCATGCACCCTAGGGGACCTCCAAACCAATGCAGTGCCGGCCCGTATGTTCAGTGTCATCTTCAGCCCGCGTAGGAGAACGATGCTGTGCTGAGGGCAGCAATGACAGGCCCCCCAGTGACTGCAGCTCTTGCTCCGGAGCATGAAGAGTTAAGGGCTTGTTTATCTCCCTCCTCAGGAGATGGCCGGGCCGGCGCCTTTCCCGGGCCGCATCCTACACCGCCGCGACCATCCAGGCCTCCCCCATCAGCCCGCCTCCCCTCTACCTTGTCTCCGCCGCCCCCACCTGCTCTATCGTTACCTGCCCCGACTACGACCCTCCCTACGACCCAGAGCAGCTCTGAGCCACCAGCGGCCCTGCAGAGCCCTTAAATATCGTCTGGAATGTTCCACTTTTGCGGGGGGAGCAAACTAAAATCGGCTCCCCGAAGTAAGATGCAGAAAGCGCGGATACCCCTTTATTCAGCCCCGACGTTAAGAAGCATAATAATTTGGAGTATAACATGCCCTCAAATGAGCCGCCTCGCGGGCATCAGGGTGTAAAATGCAAACCGTACTCATACAAATCCCCCCACGGACAATGGGGTGACCTGGTCCCTCAGTGCGGAACAAACCATCTTACGCTATAGACGGGGCGAGTGGCTGCTCCTGTGACAGGCTGCGGTCTCAGCAGCGATGGTCGGTGATTGAAGCGCGATGTCCGAATACTTCAGCACAGTGTCGCTGCTCTCTAAACATTATTAACGTTGGGTATGCAGGAACCTAAGCTCGGCAGGTCGTCTCATAGGCCACAAACACACCCCCATCACCCATGTCTGTTCAGTGTTGCACAGAGTGCAAGCTGGGAGTTGTAGTCTTCTGTCAGCAAGATGCTGTATGGTGGGTGTGCTGAGCATCCAAGTGATGCTGCAGGTTTGACCCTCAATAGTACCAGCCTTCTGCCTCCTTCAGCTAGGGCAGGAGTAGCTCTGGCAGCGTCTCTGCTATGCATGCAGCCAAAACATGGGTGCAGATGTTTTTATTTTAGATTATGGTCACTTGCAAAATAAAGCTTTTCTTGTTCTAAGTGTATAAATTAAGAATTAGCCGTGTTCACCACTCAGAATCATTGGGCAAGTGCAGACTTGAAGCCCATAGTCACAGCACAATTCTAATTTCATAAGGTTTAAAATGTAAGCCCAGACCTCACATTCATATTAAAACATTCCTACTCCCCATGTAATCTTAGGTTCTTTGCATGCTCACAAAACATCCATTCAACATGGCTACACGCAATGTGTGCAAATTACAATTAAATTGCTCAGTCTGGTAGACTAGAGAAGCAGGCCTGAAAGGAAAAACACAAGTCACAACTTGTTAAGGGAAGTAAACCAACTATCATTACAAGCACAACTTACACCTAGTAACAGTAGCTGATTTGTAAGTAGGAGGGGGCCCAGACCATATAAGCAGACCTTACATTATTCTACAGGGTCTCCTAAAAAAGGAGGCTTTTACTTACCAATTTAATGTCTCCCACCACTGTTACTTTAAGGCAGCCAACTGTCAAGATTACCCGTGGGCTTATTTCACCTCTCAACTGAAATTTTAAAGCCTTCAAATGGCTGGTGTCATAGCTGATCACATGTACAGGACCATGACAACTGCAATCCAAATGGAAGCAATGATTACACCTGCCTAGTAAGGGATAGGCACTTGTAGTTCCACTTTAAGTACCGGAAGCAGCTTCTAGTAGCAATGATGCCTCTGCCCCCCATTACCCCCCCACTTTTAGGCCTAGTTTACATGTGCTTCAGCCTTATAAAGAGCAGTGCAGCCATCATGTTTTCAGCAAGCTCAGGAGCAGCTTTCCCAAAGATTTTAATACTGTTCAGCTTAGCTTGAGAATGCTAAATACAGATCTTAAAGTGACACTAAACTCAGGAGTTGAAATCTTAAAAATGCATTCTAGTACCTGAACTATTAACAAAAACATAGCATTTGTGTATCACTGAGCTGGGGCTCCTCAAATCACTGAATTGGTGCCAATACTGTCCTTCCTCCCAGTGGCATCACAAGGGGGTGCAGCCCACACCCAGGTGACACCAAAATGACTGTCATTTTGGTGTCACCCCCTCTGAAAAGTCAGGCGCTCAGTCATAGACCGAGCGGCCGACAGTATCAGGACAGAGGGGACCCAGCGGCACACCTTATCCCCGCCGGGTGACTGTCTCCTCCTCTCTCTGCCAGCATCCATCACCAAGATGGCTACCAGCAGGTGTCAGAAGACTGCCGCTATATTGCTTTTATAGAGGGTAGCCAGATATAGTGAGGTGGGGCTCCCCAAACTGGGGAAACTGAAATGATCTAAACCTCAAATCCCTTATCATACACAATATTAATTCCCAAGGAGTATTAAACTCAATTTATTACATTTTTGGGAAAGAAGTGA
>NW_017307574.1:10650-13145 GCF_000935625.1 Nanorana parkeri
GTGGTTGTTGGCTATTTTGTTTCAAACTAGAACATGAAGCATCTTGAAAATAAGATTTTATTTAAAAACAAATTCATACAATAAATTGTACAAGTTCATCTTTAATTTGGCATGAAATACATTTTACAAAAAGTAAAATGCCTCAAAAGGCATCCCAATATGGAGTGCCACACTGAAATCATTGAAATGTATACTTCTTCCCAAAATAATTGTCTTCCAACACTGTTTCTTCCACTACTGGTAGTGTTATAATTACGATACAGCACATAAACAAATTTAAAGGGCCAATCGTCCCACAAATGTGCAACTTGTTGACTTGCACACAAACTTCTACCTTTCTCAGGACTCCAGCTACAAGAGCTTTGCATTCAGGTATCAAGGTGCATCAAGCCTTGGTCTACCATTACACTTCACTTGTGCTGCTTGGTTTTCCCATCTATAGAAACTGCAGCACTTGGGGCTCAGACACAAAGGTGGATACAAACACTGGCAGGGCAAATAAGAGATTAAACGTAGTGGGTGAACCTGTATCCACCTACAAAATAATGAACCAATTTTGGAGTGTAATGACACTTTCAACTGCAATATTTTAAACGGTTTGAGGACTTGTCTGTTCTTGCAAAAGCATCTACCAATACCTTGGTAACAGAGCTGATGCAGATAGAAAATGAATCGCATAGCCTTTACAAAGTTTAATACATAAAGATATCATCCAGCATCATGGTCGGGCACAAAAATCTCACGATGCAGCTGGAAAAAAACATCTTATCCGATGCCTCACAAGGAGCATTAGTAAACCTAGATAGAATTTCATGCCACCACTCCACATACTTTACCAAGAGACATTACAATTCATGTGATCTATTATTGCACATACAAGAGAGACTCCATTACACATAAATTGAAACAGTTACATTTTGGAAAGAAAAGTGGATCATGCTTACAGCAAGACAATGTTCACAGATTTGTGATATTAAAGAAAATGTCCACTGATCTGTGCTTAGTTACCATACCAGTTATAATATTCACACACCAGTTCCCTAAAGTGAATTCAGTTTGTGATCCGTCAGCCAACTCCCTATAGAATAGTGATGCCACAAAGACTCTTATAAATATTTATATGGCACCCTTTTATAGTAAATTGCCACCCACTGACAACTCACAAATTGGCCCTCTCCAACACAAGGCATAGGTGCACTTCAAAAGAGCCAATTTGAGTTATCTTCCTCTTTTCCAAAGGATGAAATCTATTGTCCTATCCAATATGGATAATTGTAAGCCTGCGTAGGGCTATAGCACTGCATCCAGTTGAAGTAAGCCTGAGCTGGATCTTCAGAAGGGCAAGCCACATCAGGTACATTTGATATCTGTAAGAAAATGAACACCTTAGAATGACAAATATGACATTTGTACTGTACCACATTAACCCAATCACCAAGTACTATTGGGCTAGATATTACACAATACAGTACTGTGCAAAAGGTTTTTACATACTGAAACATTTTGCATAGTTTAATGCCACGAATAGTTTAATCAAAAAGCTTCCAAGAGTGCAGTAAAGAGAAAAGTGAAGACAGTATTTGGTTAAGAACCTTTTGCCACAGCAACAGTTTCATAAGTTGCGGATCTGGGAGAATTGCGGTGAAGTTCCCTCATATACAGTGACTGTTCTTTCCTTCCGTCTCTAAGTAATAGACTGGCCTAATAGTCAGGGCCATCTTTAATATTAATTGGGCCCTGGGCAAGATTTTCTTAATGGGCCCCACAACCCTCCATCACCTGCCCCCCCCTTTCCTACCCAGACCTCCCTATGTGCAATGGACTATGTCTATATTTGTAGAATGCATATGTTGAAAATGCATTGCATCATGCAGTAAGTGTTTGGGGACATGCAATTCCGATTTTGCTAATATAACCACACGTACTGGTACATTTGTTCTGTACTACTTAATAGAATAAGACTTTTGTGCCCTACACCTCATTCTCCTCTGCTGGGCCTGCTGGATCTATGTGACAGGCATCAGCTGGAAACCGCTACTAGCCGGTCTCACCACCAGCAGTGCCACTTTGCTTGTTCTGCCTGCTGCTCGGGCAAAAGAGATAGCTGCTGTGGGCCCCTGTAAATTATGGGGCCCAGGGCAGTTGCCCCTTTTGCCCTGCGGTAAAGACAGCCCTTCTAATAGTGTTAAGATCACAACATTGCGGGGGTCATATCTCTTGAAGAATTGCCAGTTCATTTTTGCGGCAACTAGCTTATGTTTTTGGACTTGTTTATGGTCCATTATGCTTTAGAATTAATTTGGGACTGACCAGACTCCATTCTGATTGAACTGTATGATACATAAGAACCTGCCTGTATCTCTCAGCAATTTAGGGGGGGGGGGGGGGGGGGGGGGCCAAATTTCGTCTTGCCTAGGGCAGCACGAAACCTAAATACACCGCTGCTCCTCGGCCGCTCTATAGCGGCAGCGGCTGATGAGAAGAGAGAACTGACA
>NW_017307574.1:13945-46709 GCF_000935625.1 Nanorana parkeri
CTACTTACAGAACTGTGGCCCCGCAGAGAACCTTAAACATAAATGTACCCGCTGCTTGCCCACATTCATTTGTACAGTCTATGTACAAATATTTTAAATTTCAACAATCCTGCTCAGAGAAGCCATTTTTCTACACCTCAGTCTGTTTTCATGCATAGGCAAGTTATTTAGTCTTGCTGGAATTGCTTTTTAGTTGCAACTTCATAAGGACCAGTTCTGATAAGACTTCTCTGGACTGTAGCTAGGTGTACTAGTGCTTTCTGCCAGTTCTGAGCCAAAATAAGTACTGGACATGTTAGGCTTTCAAAGACTGAGTCTTTGAAACTTTTATGTTTAAAAGTTCATGAAACTTTTAAACATAATATGGTACCAGTTACTAAGCAATCAATTATAAGATCTGGCCTACCTGTAGGTCAAATACATCATCCTCTAAACCTTGAAGGGAGCTCCAGGATTCCAGCAAACTCTTTGCATCATCATATGGCATTTCTTTCCTAAGTAGCAAGTATAACAGTGTTACATTACAGGTAAACGTTATATTTAGCCTAAAAAAACAAGCAAAACAACAAAAAACATTTGCAGAATGCAGCCAGAAATCTAAAGCTTATATTTATAAAAACTATGTATGTGGTCTAAGAGGCTATAGCTTCAAATCTTAATGAGTTTGTTTTTGCTTGTTGAGTAAAGATATTAAAGGTAGCCAGTGTTACAATAGGTGAAACTGCACTCAATCTCTCTCGGGGAAGGTAGTGGCTAGGGGTGACTGAAATGACATAAAATGAGAAAACCATGTTCTACCATTTTCAATCAGTCACAATGATCGACTAGTACCACAGTCTAAAATGTAAAAAAAAAAATACAAACATATACATATACATATATGGGATGTCCTGATACCATTTTTTCCAAGACCAAGTAAAAGTACTTTCCGATATCAATTACTGATACTTTTTCTTAAAGGGACATGACTTTACTAAAATACAGTATTGATTTAAGGACATTTCCCTTATAATTACTAAGAACTGTAACTCAATCCATGATCATTCAGCAATGGGAAATGGCAACCAGCAATAGAGGACTACAGATCCTATCAATGTATGATTATACAGCAATGGAGAATGGCAATCAGCAATCATGGATTTATAAGATGTGTAGTCCTCTATAGCCAGTTGCCATTCTCTATTGCTGTATATTCATTGATCAAATCAATTCATTATGCAGCAATTATACAGAGTATGTGCGGTCTCACCAGGGCTGCATGAGGGTACTGGTGAATTCTGGGCTTTGCGGGTGAGTGCAGGGCTCTTCGGGAGGTGCTGGTAGGTGCCAGGGTTCTCATGCTGGGCTCCAGGGCTGTATGGTGGTGTGGTGCCAGTGTCTGGTCCACAGAAAGGATGAGCAGGAGATGGAGCCAGACCGGTGCCGTCAAAGACTGCTACAGCGAGGTCCCCAGCAGACTACCTAAGGCCTACAGCAGGTGCGGAACCTTGTTTACAAAAATGTAAAGAACCAGTATCTGCTTTAAGAAATCGGTGCAATTTCAGGAGTACACGTACTCCTGAAAATGCCCTGCATCAGCCCAGATAACAGTATTGGGACATCCCTAAAGAAAGGTGGAGCCCCTTTATAGAGACACCCCTTCCCTTTCAAATTACATGCACCCTCCTTTTCACATCAGAGCTCCTTTCATCAGACGCCTCCCCCTCCCCCTTCATTTACTTCAGAGCCCCCCTCTTTCAGATCAGAAACCCCTCCACATCAGCACTCCTTTTTCACACCAGAGTCAGTGTTTCTAGGCACCCCTGAGGGAGCCAGGAGGCACCCTGTCTGAGTAAGGCTGGTGTAGAGGATAGCGTAGAGAAGAAATTCGATTACATTTTGGAATGATTTTCTTTAGTCAAATCTCAGCTCTTCAAAGTTGAGTTTGAGCAAAGAAAATTGCACATCTGCATAGGTTAGTCAGTGGTTATCAACTTATGGAGTGTATCAGCTGCAGCCGCTGGAAGCACCAAAAGGCAGGAAGGGGACAATTACAGGTTTTCTTGGAGACTGGTGACATGTAACAGGAGAGAGTTAGGGGGCTGGTTATCCAAACCTACAGTATTTGCAGGCTAAAGCAACCAATAAGTGTCTCTACTGCCCCACACAAATGCTACCTGGAGCCAAGGCTGTAACAAAACAGCTGTCATTGATGAAGAATGACAATTACTAACTGATGGAAAAATGGGAGGAATATACAGTACATGATAGCAGATACACTGAGCAATTTACTAGAAAGCCTGTTTATGTAAATATATCAACCAATCATGTAACAGCACTATGCATACAAATCATGCAGATACAGGTCAGGAGCAAGTGTTAAGTGTTCATATCAAAAACACCAGAATGGGGCAAATGTGTTCAGTAATTTGGACTGTGGCATGATTGTTGGTGTCAGATGGGCTGGTCTGAGTATTTCTGTAATTGCTGGGCTTTTCCTATCCTATGATTTTCATGCACAATAGCAAAAACAAAAAAAACACAAAACCACCATCCAGTGAGCAGCAGTTCCAAGGATGGAAACACCCTGAGTGTGATCAAAGGTGAATGGCCTCACCAGTTGGAGCCAACAGAATGGCTACAATAACTCAAGGACACAACTGTGGTGACCAGTAAATCATCATCATCATCAGTAAGATCAAAGGGGAGCCCTACTCGGTATTCATATAGTAATCCTAAAAAAAAAAGTTTGGGTATTAGCACAATGCAAAGTGGACAGGTACAGTATGCTACTGTGTATATTACAAGTTAGATTAGGGAAGGGAGTGCCATTTGTCCCATCAGTCACTGACCACTACTTTTCATTGATTAATTGGAAGAGATTTTACAGCACCACCAAAAGTTGCCCATGCATGCAAATAACCTGGCAGCCCTACCTAGAATGCTTGCAAGTCCTGAAGATGTAATAGGGGCAGATATTTCAGCATCACTGCTTAGAGGGTGTGAAGGCAAACCTTCAAAGCACGTGATTTTTTTTATGTTGCCCATGCAAAGGTAGAGAATTCAAGTTCTTTAAATTCTCAAAAAAAAAAAATCACTTTACATTTTAGTTTTGGACAGACAAGGGAATGGCTGAAGCCCTCTCTTTGGGAAATTCACCTCCCTTGTCCCAGACACAACTGACTGAATATGATCTTTGTGTTTCTGCAAAATGTGGACAATTTATAACCATTTTTACACTTTACACTTTCAAAAATAGGAACTTTGAATTTCCTGTAAATTCATTCTCAGAGTACAGTATAGGACTGGACATCTGCTGTATACAGCTACCTTAAAGTGATTGGACACTGGCAGCAGGTGTTCAGACAGCCTATATAACCTTCAACTCCCAGCTAGTCTTAGATTAAAAGGAAGCAATAAAGCTGGCCATACTTATATTTTCTTTGTTCAACCTGCAGGCTGAACGCAGAAAACCATAACAGAAGTGCTACTGTTTATCATTTTATTCCAACAGCAGCCAGCAGTGCTGGCA
This sequence comes from Nanorana parkeri, assembly GCF_000935625.1. Lineage (NCBI taxonomy): Eukaryota > Metazoa > Chordata > Amphibia > Anura > Dicroglossidae > Nanorana > Nanorana parkeri. The sequence continues at coordinate 17,457 of NW_017307574.1, forward strand.
GCTGAATACCTGAATGCAGTTTACAGCTGATTGGCTGCAAGCTTCATTCGGCCAAAGATTCTCCAACCACTCCTTTGTTCTGCTGATCGAGAGGTCCAAAGGGTGCAGACAGCAGCACCCACTGTGCGAAATTCAGCTGGCCAATCAAAAACCTGGCCGAGATTCGTATAGTGTATGGCCAGCTTTAGGAATGATCTAGATGAGAGGGGAGAGAACCGTGTCAAAATTACCATCATAATCTTACAGTACGGTACTGGATGTCTAAACCACAGGATGTCCAAAAGCAATTCAGCTGAAGGTTGGGCAACAATTCACACCAAAAAGCCAGAGCAAAAGGAAAAAAAAAAGGAGATCCTGAATTCAGAGCAACCTAAAGCACTTTAGACGTGAAGCTGGCATCAGAGGCAGCTTGATCATCCACATGGTAAAACGCAAGCGTTTGCACGAAGCCAGGTGATGGCTGATGCTGAAAAGCTTAAGAAGCACCAACAGATCTGGTAGAGTGCACGTTAACAGTGAAGGGAGGAACTCTGTCCTCCCTCCCCTCAAAATATATTTTTGAAGGGTAATGCCCTGGTTAAGGTGGAAGGAAGAGACCACCTTGGTGAGAACAAAGGCTCAGGCTTCAGAACAAACTTATCCTTGTATACAATTAGAAAGGGCTCCTTACAGAGTGTGGTTAAAATGACAGCCACAAGGAAGGCAACCTTACAAGTTAGATTAGGGAAGGGAAAAGCCATGATGGGTCTGAAGAGCTGCCCCTGAAGGGCAGACAGAACCAGATGATTGAGATCCCATGGTTGCTAGGAGGGCATAATGTGAGCAACCACTTCACATCAATGCAGCAGATGTCTGGAAAGACTTTGGGGTAAATAGACCATTCTTTGGAATCCAGAGAGCAAAAACAAAAATCTGTCTGCCAAGGTAAAAACATGAAGTTCCACCCAAGCCAGAATCTGGTCTGCACAACTTCTGGTGCCTCCCTGATGATTGATGCAGGGCACAGCCATGGTGTTGTCTGACACAGATTTGGGACACTTTTCTGAAGGGTCAGGCAAATGGCTTAGAGTTCCAGAATGTTAATCAGAAGTTAACAGATCAAGGGACTTTGACACTGAGGGAATAACAGTATCCAGACCTCCTCCCCTGCCTAACAGGCTGCCTTCCATTGTGAGGTTCCTCCAACACACTGGAAGGAATTATTTCCCCAACTCCAGCACCAAGTTGGTAATCAATGAGATCCTGGCCTTGCTGGTCAGGCATATAGAGAAATCCAGAGACGGACTCCTTTTTCTACACAGTAAAAATTGCTGACCTGCAGCAACTTGCAGTGGGACTGGGCACACAAATGCCTCAAAAAAGGAGGCCACCATCAGGCTGTTGGACCAGAGGGTCCAGGCATGTGAACAAAGCGACAGAATCTTCTGTGGGAGAACACTCTGGAGTCTGATCGAGCAGATTTCTGGAGGTTGATGATCCAGTTGTTTTAGAGTAAGTGACTGCCTTTTGCTAATCTTCTATGCCTCTGTATCTTGTGTACACCAGAAATTTGCTTATTTGGGCTATTAGATAAAGAATGTTGGCCACATTACATGACAGATTTCAATGAGAAACAAGGCCTGTAAGGCCATAGGTAATAAATGAATGAACCCACCACCTTCCCAAATCATGTCCCAGTAGATACTTAACCACCTATGGAATAATCTGGTTTATATGTAAGGAAGGATAAATTGCCCTTGCATTTCATAAAGTCTGAGACCAATAACGTGACTGCAGTTTAAACTCTAGATAGAAACACCCTGGTCTATATAAAAAGATCTCAAGTCCACCACAAGTCTACCTAGTGTACCTTCAATTACTTGTCGGCTGTATCCAAATAACTCACTTGAGGCTGTCAATGTTTATTTTCTATTCTTATCCATTGTCACATCACTGTCTTCCCTACCTTTCCTTCACCCCCCTTTTTTTTTAAACAGTTACAAAAACTACACTAGTGTGCCACAAAATATGGGCAAGGCCGATTATTGATTTGAAAGCTTCAGATTGGGTGGACCAGAAATGTAGAAGTGTTTATCACAAAAAAGTACTGTTCTCTAAAGCCAACAATCCATTCCAAATGTTTATTATGTTCCATTTTCACACTACATGTTTATCAACAGACTGTACACTGTAGTGGAGTTAAATAAGTTAAACCGACAACAGTACTTGAGTTTCCAAGACCATCACTTTTTGCCTGCTAGCCGAAAGAATTTGGAGTGACCATTGCAAAGACACACACTTGCCATGCCTCCTAAACACACCCACATTTTAAAACACTGCCCTTCACACACACTATATTTTATCTTGGTGCCCTGGGTCCTAATACCACCCAATCAACACCCCTGTATCATTACTGCAGTTCCCAGAATCCTTTAACATTTAAAGGGGTTCTAAACCCTCCGGTTGTTTTTGCCTATATCTACTGCTAGCATGCAGTAGATATAGGCAAGAAGTGTAAAAAAAACCAAAAACGTTTAAAATAATTTAAAACTTACCTCGTTATCGCCGCTCGTTCCCGCGCCGAGAATCAGGAACTGCTCGTACGGCCGCAAAGGATCTTGGGGCGGGCAAAGGATCTTGGGGCGGGCGCATGCGCAATTCCGATTCTCGGCCGGGAGACGAGCAGAGACGCAAGGTAAGTCTATGGACGCGTGCACCCGCCTGCAGACACCGCTGGATCGGAGAGACAGGGCAGTCAGCGCTGGATCGGAGTGACGTCACAGCGCTGGAGGGACAGATGAAAATTTTTTTTTGCCTTTAATGTCACTTTAAATAAAGGGCATTCAAGTCATCAAGGCCTCGGTAAACCTATGCATGGGAGACTTACTCAAATGACCGCTCGGCAGGGGGATCCCAAGCATGAAGAGCACGCCTCCAAAGTTTTATCTGCATGTCCCATGACCGCCGACTGTATTTCTTAAATTTGTTTGGAGTACGAGGGTGGATTCCTGGCTCCCTTTCAGATCTGTGCAAACATTAAAAGCAGACATTATAATAAACCCGCCAATTGCCTCAGGACCCTGTCCTTAACGTGGACTTGAGCTTTGCACACAAGGTTCTGGTTAGCTAAAAAGGAGAAAAGCACCTATAAACAATGAGTCACTGATGGACACAATATGGACTTCCTTTTTTTTTAGAATGCAGGCAGATGCAATAAGCCCATACCTAAAAAAGGTACCAAGGACTTCAGTTCTCACTGAATGGAGCAGCAAGGGAGCAAAGGAAGCAAGTATTTTCTGGGGAGGAGCGGGTGATTAAAGCCTACCTCATGTTTTGCCTTGAATGGGCAAAGCACGTTTTCATTAAAACACAAGAAAGGTTTTCAGTTTTGCAATAAAATTAGAGCAGCTAATATTGGTTTTATTTTACAGAAATAAAATGGAAATGGCAAGAATGACCCTGGTTTTAGGACCTGCTTGCAGAACAGTTAGTCCAACAGGCAACATTAAACTGGTATTTCCATGCAAATGTGTACCATGCAGTAATCAGGTCTTTTGCAAACCACACAAACATACACCAGGTTCAATATCTGACCAATGTTACAAAAAAAAGCCCACTTGAATTGCTTTTAAGCACATTTAGACTTGCATATTGCCCTGACAAACCAGGAAATAGTTTTGGGTCAGTTAATGTTTGTTTTTTAAAGTATTTACTTCCTATATAAAATCTTTTTTTTTTTTTAATTCTTTATTTATGAACAAAAAGGGTGGGGTACATAGAAAAGGACAAGCGGAGGCCACAAGGTCTCACACAATATCGAATCATAGACAATGAAGAACATATTTAAAACATGTTAACAAGCTGTAAGATCAGGTCAGGTAACCGTACATGTCCCCGCCCTTAAGGCATTTTATGGAGAAAATAAATGACAAACAAACACACTTAAACAAAGACAGGGACAGGAAGGGAACATAGTGTCGAGGCGAGCGGCCGGGTACAGCCCCAATATGTGGAAGGCTAGCCCGTGCCAGTTCCTCCTCAAACAGCACATACACGACAGACAAGACATTTACATACAAGGACTCACAAAGAGAAAGCGGAAGGAAACGCACAAAGATTGGGAAAGAAAGCGTGGACGGATGTCTCACCCCCCGGTGGTCCCAAGCCGCCCCCTCCCCCGCACCCACACACAGTGGGAAAGTGTAAATGGGTAGTGCCTCAGTCTCCGGCTTCTTCCTGGCACACTGTAGAGAAAGCTGACGAGCCCCCGAAGTGGATCCATGCTCCCCAGGTGGCCACATACCTGGACTGCGATTCCCTTAAACTGGAGGTCAAATCCTCCATCAGTCTAATCTCCTCCACCCGCCTCACCCACATGGTTGCGGAGGGAGAGCGCGTCTGTCGCCACAGAGCTGGTATGCAGGCTCTAGCCGCATTCAGCAGGTGTATCAGCAGCGAGCGTTTATATGCTCTACGAGAGAGCGGTACCAGGTGGAGAAGATAGAGCGCCGGGGTGAAGGGCAGCTCGTGTCCCGTGATCTCCGCTATTGCAGAGGCCACGCTGACCCAGAACGTTTGAACCTTCGGGCAGTCCCAGAAGACATGCAGCAGGGAACCCACATCTGTTTCGCATCGCCAACATAACGGAGAGACCGATTGGTACATGGCATGAAGGGTTGTATGCCTTAACAGGAACAAAGCCAACTTGGTTACGGTCAACGAGATCTGCCACAAAGGGGCGCAAACGTGAGGCCAGGATGCGTGTGAAGATTTTTAAGTCAACATTTAACAGTGATATTGGCCTGTAACTGGCACATTGTAGGGGACCGGGTGCGCGTGTTAGGCCCCGACATTCGTGGGGAGACGAAAAGCGTCCATCCGGGCCTGCGAGCGTGGCCGGGTGAAGGTACGTGGGGTTTTCACTTGTTTACCCGTCCTCCTCATGGGGCAGCGGGGTAGTGAAGAGCAGATCAACTGTAAAAAAAAAATCACCCACGGTCTGCAGAGCTCAGCGGATTAGCTTCCTCCTGCCGCCATGCTCAGGCCACGCCCCCCTCTATATAAAATCTTTGCCTTACAAACATTTAATACATGACAAATAATTTGCAAGTGGAATATATACCCTTCCCAACATGTAGAGCAGGCATGTGATACTGCAACTAACACATGCCAGCACTATACTGAAAGCAAAAATATTGAGGGGCCCTTCCTTTGAGGCGACTGCAGTGCATAGCTCTGGCATCAATATGGCAAGGGACCACATGCTCTTGGCACTCTAAGGGTGCGCCCACACCTTAAGATAATCGTACGATAATCGCGGGAAATCCCGCGATCGTACGATTATCGTAAGGTGTGTGGAAGCCGTGCGACCTCTACCACTGTAAGGTCGCACAACTTTAAACTTACGAACATGTTTGAAAAGCCGCCGAGCATTGTACGATGTTCGGCAGGTGTGTAGCATGTTCGTAAGATAAAAGCCGGACGGGCAGGGGTGCACAAGTCCCTCAGGGGGGCGCGGCTTGCGATCATCGCAAGTACGATCTGCCTGTCCAAGATAGGCAGATCGTATGTTTTCTTAATTATCTTATAACCATCGCAAGACAAAAGTCTTGCGATGGTTGTAAGGTGTGTGCCCAGCATAAGTATGGTCTCCTGTGCCATGTAAAAGCCAGGTGTGTAAGACCGTACACTGAACTTGTGTATAGCTGGCCATACACCTTATGATTATCGTACGACACTTTTCGCACGGCAGGCCCATCCTGCCCCGATTATCGCAAGGTTCAATTAGCCGTAATTAAAGAAAAGCACCTGAAGGAATTGTGGCAATCGACCGCACTTATTTTTGTTTGCGCATGAGCAGTGTAGATCGTACGATTTCGCTTTGACGTGCTTTGACGTACGGAAACGCCACTAACCACTATTGTATCATACGTTCGACCAAAGTTTTCAAACCTGCTTGAAAGTCAAAAGTCGTACTATTGTACAGTATTTGCGGTTGTACACTGCACATCAACCTTGCGATTATCGGACGAAAACATGATCGCATACGATTATCGTACGATAATCGTAAGGTGTATGAGCACCTTTAGCCATCCGTTGAAGCTCTTTCAATAAGACAGCAACACAGCATTGTTTGAAAGTTGCTAGCAACTATTTTTTAAACTTTGTGGTAAGATTTGTGAAAAATATACTAGAGGTGCAGCGAAAAAGAAATTTTGAAACCGAAAAAAATTGTCAGGCCGAAACCAATACCGAAAATGTTTATTTTCATTTTAAAAAAAAATATTTAATTTATTTTTTATAAACTTAAATTTTTTTTATCTGTATTTATTAATTCATTTTTTAAATATTTGTATTTTTTACATTACTTTTAGGGGCTTCGGGGAAATATCTATACAGACCCCTGATATTTCTCTTTTAAAATAGAAAAAGGACTGATAGTCCTCAATCTTTCTGTATCCCCTGTTAACAATGAACAGGAATCCTCTATACTAAGTGTTCCTGTTCATTGATAACATGAGAATATAGTATGATTACTATAACCACAACTATGACTGAACAGGACGTGATGTAGATCACTCCCATTCATTCATAATTGATATATTAAGATACCATGTCCTCAATTATCTACACTCAGCAATCACTGATCGCCGAGTGTATGTAGCCTGCTCTCCTAGTCTCTGACACACTGTCACAGGAGGCTGAGCGAGCGGTGCGAGAGGAGAGCCCAGCTTCCTGTGACAGCGCTGTCTCCGCCCCCACACCGCTCTGCCGCACTGTGATAGGTGGCTGAGCGATGTGGGAGAGACACACTGGCCCGCTCACAGCGCTCTTGTCCCGCAGCGCTCGGCTATCACTTTCTCTCCTCCCCGCTGAGACATAGCAGCGCCCAGCGGTGAGGAAAGAAATCACAGATGCACCGATCAGCAGGAAAATTGCACTTTCGGCATTTAGCCAAAAGTGCAATTTTCAGCCGATATGTTTCGGCGGCCGATATATCGGTGCATCCCTAAAATATAAATACTTTCTGAACAGTGACATTCCTTGGTAGGATGGTGTTCACTCTGCCAAGTTACATAGAATTATTGAATGCAGATCAAAAGGATTGCTGCAGGACTAAACAAAGGGATTTTTTTTTTAAGGAATAGCATTTGTGGCTAGTGACTAGCACAACTGCTTAGAGAGGGAAACACCAAGCCAAATATGACAACAAAAATAGTTAAATATAAAGCATGATTTTTACAATGTTATGTACAAGTCCCATCTGTTGTATCCTACATCATTCAACATGATTTCCCAAATTCAGACCTTGCTACACAAGTCAAGTTTTGTTTAACATTAGTGTTAAAATATACTTTTAAAAAGCACCCAAACTCCACCCTCTCCCCCAACAAGGCTTATACACTCCTATCCACACTCTGTGGATCTATGCATTGAAGGGGGAGGCGCTGGAGAAAAAAAAAAAGACAAACCGAAAGGATATAAAATACATTATATTGTGCTTACTTGGGTACCTGTTGACAATATCGCCTGTAGCCAGCTGTGTTTTTGCCATAGTCTAGTTGCTTCTGCCGCCTCTGTAGAACAGCTTCATCAGTCTCAAACCTACAAAACAATGTAATTTGTGTGGAATGCTAAAGTACACAAAATAAGAAGACTAAACATGTACAGAATCATTAGACAAGATATGGCAATCAAATGAACGGTGGGTGCATTATCCCAATCATCAGATCAGGATGTTTTTTTAAAAATGGTTGTTTTTCATGCGTAGTTACACTATACATCACTGTTCCACCTTCCGCATTTTTTTAAAGCAGAAAAGTCAACTCATAGCAATGCCCCCACCCCCCCCAATTCCCCAGTACTGATACATGTAGAAGCTTTAAAACATGCTGCGTTCCTCAAATTCAACACTGTGCTAAGCCCTGCTCCCTGGTCTTTAAAGTGACACTAAGCTCAGAAGTTAATCGTTCAGGTACTTAAATGCATTTTTACATTTTAACAAAAATGTATCTTATTTGTGTATCACTCAGCTGTAGATCCTAAAATCTCTGCATTCATGCCAACTCCACCCTTCCTTCTGGAGGGTGGCTACTTTAGTTCCCATGGTCCTCAAGTGTGTTGTAAAGTAGCCACTGTTCCAAGATCGCTCCTATGATGGACTAGAACTTCAATACAAAGTGGCAAACCAAAAATGGGAGATTGTAGTCCATCACAGGAGTGAGCTTGGAGAGGTGGCTACTTTACAACACACAAGGACCATGGGGAACAAAAAAGTTTCTCCAGAAGGAAGGACAGTGACAGCATGAATTCAGGACAGTGACAGCATGAATTCAGATTTGAGGATCTACAGCTGAGTGACACACAAAGATGCATGTTAATAGTTAAGGTACTTGAAAGCATTTTTTAAGATATAACCCCTGGGTTTAGTGTCACTAACAATCCAATAGTAAAACCTCATGGGAGTCAAAAGGCTCCGGTCCTCCAGGCCGTGAAATGAACACTTCTGGATAAGTGCAAGCAAACACCCCTGCATGGCAGGAGTATTAAGGGCCTGTTCACACGCTGTCCAGTGTGTTCCAGTAAGGCTCTGTGCACTGAATGCACTGGATTGCATAAACCAAGCTTCCGATGTTCTGGGGCAGGAGGGGACATGGGGTGCTAGTCATGTCAATGGCACCGCAGACACTCCTCCCGCCTGCAGTGCAATTGCCTGCACCAGAACACATGAGTAGCAATGCCCTGCGTTTCAGTGCGATACAGTTGCAAAAAATAGTGCATGCATATCAAATGACCCTAGACATTGGCTGACCATCTCTAGGCCAGGCTGTTTCACTTCTCTCAAAATGAAATTCCTACCACAAGTTCTTTATCTCCTTAAGGCCTTACCCATCCGCCTACCACCTTATTTCTTTAAGCAACTGCATAGAGCATTTATCTTGTTTGGGCAGGGAAACCCCCTAGGCGCGGTAGGAAAACTCTTCCCCTTTAGACCAAAGGGAAGTGGGCCTACCAGACCTGACTGCATATTGTAAGTTCATTTAAAACAGAGCGCTGGACTTTGTCTCCACTGACCGTAAAATATGGGTGACCACGGAACAATGTCTGTATAACTTCCCCATTGAGAGTCTTCTCTGGCTCTCTTCTCCCCTCCGAGAAAGTGAAAACACCCACTGACCTACACGATCATGTAAACGGCACGAAGGTTTTTCAGGACTTCCTTTCTCCTTCACTGTTGACACCAATATTAACTTACTCAGACTTGCCCCAGGAATAGAGAACACACAACTCTGTAATCCCCTCAAAGCTCAGAAATTCAGACTGCTCAACTTCATACAACAAATACAGTTCCCAGTTACGATTTCATACAACCCTTAAATGCCTTACAGCCTGCCTGCCCACCCTAAGCTGCTTACTTTGAGGAGTTTCCTTTTCTTTCCACCTGGGATGAGTCTTCACTGATCAATAAAAAGGACACTATCCTCTCAATGACCTTTAAGTCCTCTCTGCCTAGCAGGTATCTGCTGAATTGTAACAAGATGGTATAGGAGTACCCTGGTTGTTGCATAAAATGGTTGACTCCATTCCAGACAAATGTCAGAGATGTGGTTCTGCAACTAAAACTGACAGATTTTGGTCCTGTCCGCGGTTGAAATACTTTTGGGACACTAGTTTATTTCAGGTATTTATATAGCGCTGACAATTTAAAGAGCGCTCTACAATGCACAGTCACATCAGTCCCTACCTTCAAGGAGCTTACAATCTAAAAGGTTGCCATCTCACATGCATACACATGAGGGCCAATTTTAGACAGGAGCCAATTAACCTTCCAGCATGTCTTTGGAGTGTGGGAGAAAACCCACGCAAGCATAGGGAGGACATGCAAACTCCTTACAGATACTGAACTGGCCACATGACAACTAAACCACTCTCCAAATACAAACAAATATTCTCTCACCACCTAGTGAATGTGGCAAGGGCATGCATCCCCATGGAAGGAAACCTAACCTCCTACCATTAGGATGTGGTTTTTCAGAGTCAGCGACATTTACTTTATGGCGGATCTCACAACGTCTTTGCATAAGACTGAAGAGAAATGTATCTCCGATTGGTGCCCATGGATCTTAAAGTCCACAGGACAACACTCCCTGAAAATTTGTACTAATCTTTAAGCCTATTACGCTTTTTAACTTGCTCGAAACTTTATATTGCGCAATTGAAAATACACCTCACGTCCCTCTGGCCTGCTAAGTGTCTTAGATCTCATTGCATCTGGAAACGGGCTTCCGGCCCGAGGCATGGTCCATTAAGCCCTCACCCCTTCTTTCTCTTTAACATAGAATTTGTTCCTCCTTACTCCCTTTTCCACAAACTCCATTTTATAGATCAGTCTTACCAACTTATTCATGAAACTTTGGTTCAAATGCCCAAATAACTCTTGTGAACGAATGTAAAGTGGTTATATACAATGTACTTTGACTTCTTTCCATGGCTGTCCACTCATGGACAAGAGTCCCAGATTGTGCAACCCCAAAATTATATTTTTTCCCTTTTTGACATGTTTTGCACTTTATTTTCCATTTAGTCAAATAATTTATTAAAAAAAGCCCCCTATGGATTAGCCAACATCATCCAAGCTACCAAAAGGAGGATTCTACATAAAGTATCTACTGGAGGACAAACTGTATGCCAAACCCCCCCAAAAAGGAAATTTGCCTCATTTTTTTAAAATCCATTCTTCTATGCAAGATCCTGTTAAACCCAACTACAGCCAAAACCATTTTTGTTTCAGACAATGCAAGCAGTCAGGGCTTAAAGTGAACATGTGCCCAGGTCATATACACCAAAGTATTTACATAATCTGAGCAATCAGTAAAAGCAGTTTTAAGCAAGCCCTCGTTCATGTATTTATAAGCTTTATGGAGAAAACATTTTTAGTGCTCACTGTAAATTCCTTTTTTTGGAGTCCATTGAGGGACACTGGAAGTCTTAATCTTAGGTAAAACTGATGAAGGAAAGATTGGAGACAGACATACAAAAAATCTGTAGGCCAGCCCAAGACAACCCCTCCTACTACTATTATTGACTTAGCTTGGTAGCTAAGCAGTCTTGAGAGATCAGTGCGAGACCAGTGTCCCTCAATTGACACCAAGAAAATACAAGTTACACACCAGTAATGCTGTTTCCACAAGGCTCCATGACAGCACTGCACGAGAGTGGACAATTCTAAAATTCGACTGCCCCTACAGATCCCCAGTGCATAACCATATAGGAAAGGCAAGCCAGGAGACATGGGAGGGAAGTTGCATGCTCTCATGGAGACTTGAAGCAGCAATACTGGTTAGTGTAACTTGTGTTCTTGCTTTCACTCAATGACAGCACTGCACATGCTATAACCTAAGGATGGGTAGCTAACAATGAAACTCCCTGGCCAAACCCCAGAGCAGTGTTTCCTGAGAAAACCAACTTGTAGTGTCAGGCAAAAGGTACTGGCGCTTTACCACGTGGCTGCTATACATATCAAGTGCCACAGTGGCCATCTCTGCCCATGAATTTGATAAAGCTCTGGTTTACTGAGCTCAAAGACAGGGAGGTACTCTTACTCTGGGAAACATAGGTGAAGGCAATAGCCATTCTTAACAAGTAAAAGTTGATCTGGAGGCTTTCATGCCTTTATTTTTGCTTTAATAGACCAGTAGTTATTTAAGTTTGTCGACATGTTCAGGTGTGATCTTAGATGAGAACACAATTTCTCATGTCAAGCGTGTGAAGCCACTCTTCCTCTTCACTAACCATACTGACATAGAATGACAAACAAATTTTTGCTTTGTGGTACCGAGAATGTTTAAGAAAGAATCCATAGGCCAAAATTATTGTCATCAACAGTAGTAAAGTATGATTTTCACCTTGGTAGAGGCCTGAATTTGTACTACCAGTTACTTGAAAAAAACAAAAAACAAAAAAAAAAACAGTCTTGAATGTTATGAACTTGCCTAAGATATTGAAGCTTGAAGGAAGGTTGGATCAGGACTTCCAGCAACCATGTGAGGTTTCAAAAAGGGCATGTTTAATCAAGAAATAGCCTGTCCGCTGCTTTTAGGAATCTTAGGACTCAAGTATATACGGCCATTCTGTAATGGGAGGAACATAGGGCTGCAACTTGTACTGTTAACATAGCTGATCTTAGACCCTTGTCCAGGCTGGCTTGTAGAAAGTCTAAATCTGGAGATTTTTAGAGGGTCAACTTTGATTGCAGAAAGCTTAAAAGGCCTTTCAGGTACTGCAGTTCTAGAAGTATTCAGCTTCCTGCTGGATTGCATGGTAGTCATTACTGGATCTGATAGTCCGCTGTAATTAAGTAGGCCCCTCTCAAAAGCCAGACAGCAAGGAGTAGGGTTTTTATTTGTGGATGGAACAATGAACTTTATCTTGACTTAGACAGAGAATCCCCTGGTGGAGGAGATCTGAGAGTTCAAGGTTCTGCCACCAACAAGCATTTTAGAAGCATGAACCAAGGTTGCTTTGGCCAAAAAGGAAGCTATTATGTATACTTGTAGCCAAATGTTTTTCTAAGATGCAAGAATGGTAAGGGGTGGGAAGGAAAATTTCAGATTTCAACCCCACAGACTGGGAGAGCATATATTGCTTTGGGGTGACCCCATGTATCCAGGGAGAAAGGCCTTGTCTGCTGCTTTGTCCAAAATCTCATCTAATGTACCTCTGTATTTGGAGATTGTGTTGTCCCCCCATACTTTAAGCTAGATGGCCCTTCTAGCAGTATTTAACATGGCTGCTGTTCTTGCTGTTATCCAGACTGCATCTGCAGAGGCACAACAAATGTAGTCTAACACCGTCAAAATCAGAAGAGAAGATAAGACATTCTTAAGAGTGGTGTTGAGGTTTTCCAGATATGCAAGGCACCTTGCTACCGACACAATGGCTATGTTGGCCTTAAATGCAATACTTGCAGAGTCCCCAATTTTCTTCAGCATCCCTTTAGCTTTCCCATCCAAAACAGAAAACGGACAGGGGCACAGTGTGATGTATGGTGTCCTTCTCAAGTTCAACTGTTGCTCCACTATGTATCCTTTAGCTACCTATACAGCCATAGGCAGGTTGCATCGGATGCCACCTAGGTTTTTAGAGCTGGCTCCTAGTTCTGGGTGAGATTTGTCCAGGGCTAAAGGGTGTTTAACTAATTCTGCCAATAATGGAATCTCCATGGCATCTCTTAAAAAGGATCTCTTATTCCAGGGACCTACCCTAACATGGAGGTTGACTGGATTATCTCAAAACTTGGACACTGAACAGGGGGAAAAAAATATGAATGAGGAAATTGCATACAATACTCTACACTATCGTTAAGAACCAGTAGAATTTGCAAGGTTAAAATTGCAATTGTGAAAGAAAATCTTCCAAAATATCATGTCATAACCAACTACCTGGAATTCCTCCAAAAAGGAGTTTGTCGCTGAATTCGACATCTGCCAAGCCTCCTCCAGCATTTTTAGGTACATTCTGCTCAAACCACATCAACATCTTTAGCTGTAGTCAGCCTCGGCATTTACAGAACAAACCTGCAAGTTAGCACACCTCTTTACCTAGCACTATCACCGAGATATGGCTCATACAGATCAAATCTTTGGGGATAAAGTTCCTATGGGAGGTAGATTGACAGCTAGATTCCCTACAAGCCCTTAGCAATCATGGACAAGAAGTAGAAGTAAAGGATTACAAACAGATTCCACATTCTTTATGGCTAGCCCATATATCACTCCATGGCAATGAAACTGTTTGTATACCCCTCTGTCATTTGTAATCCAGTCTCTTGGTCTGGGCTGTCATGGAGTCTTGAAAACCATATTTAAAAAAATGCTTTACAATTTGTGCCCCCCTTCCTCCCTCCAACCGGCTGCAGGTCTGCAAGCATGGATTAAATATCTTGCTTTTAAACTAGTTTTTACCACAAATATGAAAATTTACTGAATAACCACCTGAAGGAAAATAATAGCAAATGATCAGAATGAGAAATACCAACCTGGGCTTTGACTGATCAAGGTCCAACAAATCCAGTTCTGTATCAACACCAACATTGACCCTTGTCGCTGCACAGCCCCGTTCAGGAGAATCTGGTTTGGGAAAAATCAACCTGAAATATTTAAAAGCGGACCTTTACACTCAAAAATCAAATTCTACCAACGGATACCTCTATATATGATTAATAACAGACATGTCAGGTGTAAAGTACTTTCACTTGCAGAGCATTCACGTCCTGCTTTGAAAGGGCAAAATTACTTCAGTTTGGCAAAGCAAGGCACACTGGGATTGCCATGGCATCAGCAGAGCATTACTGGGTAAATTTCATCTGTAATCTCATGAGATCTCAGGGAAAGGCATTTTCCTCCCCTGAGATGTGCATGGTCACATGTTTAGTCACATGTGCCAGAAATCCAGGAAGTAAAAGGAGAGCTAGTCATCTGCCCTCAGTATACATGGCCACTGTCGGAAGACTGGGGAAGAAAAGAAAAAGGTATGGAAACAAAGCCTGCAGTTACCTAGAAGCATCTGTTTGTAGATTGTCATTACTAAACATTTCTAAATGCGTTTTATTTTAAAGATATATGTAAAGGTCCGCTTTAAGAGTATTATTAGACTTGCAGCCACATCTCAATACAGAACATGATCTGTTTTTTGCTACCAGGTCCACTACAAATCTACTAGAGAATAAAATGTTCTAGGGCAAGTAGTACCTTGTAGTCTGCAAAGCATCTGAGTGATTATAGTCTCTCTTTGCCAGAAATCCAGAAGCACCAAGGAAACGAGATCTTGACGGTACCCTGGCAGAGATATACAACTACTTGAGATTCCACATAACATGCCACATATAGTTGTTTACTAGAATAAATTCCAGTCTTTCATTTGCATATACACATATCATGCAAGTTGGTAGTTATGATCTGTGTTCTTAACACCCATGTGCGAAACATTCTGCTGTATATAGTGGTTATTTTCAAAGACCAGACATTTTGTCTGAAATGAGCTGGCGCGGAAAGAAATAAGCACTTATAATCAATCCCATGGAACCAACTTTTACATCAGCAGATCAAGAGTATTTAGAACATTTTCAACAATTTGTTGATAGCTGTATCCAAGTTCCTTCTAAGCACCGTTCATACAGCATTAGAACTGTCCATGCGGTTTGCCGACAAAACCGCTCCGCCTGAGCAGTGATCTTACCTCTGACAATCTTTGGTTTATAAACTTACAAGTTATTTAATTGATTAAGATTTTAAATAAAATTAACCAAATTGACTTAAACACCGAGCAACCTTTATATTTACTTTTATATTGGTAATCTGCCAGTTAGGATATTGCTTAATGGCTGAGAGGGGCGTGCTTGTGAATTATTTGGCCTGTTTTAGCACAGCAGCTGTCTGAAAGGAAGAGACATCAGAAGATAGAGCTCTTTGCAAGTTCTACCTACTGCCTACATGTGGTAAATAAAACTACCAAGGCCAAACCCAGATGCACTACCTCCACCTTTCAAATGACATGTGCCCACCATCACCATTGAGAGGTAGAGGGAAAAGTGTAGGAAGTGGGTGGAATTTAATGTCAGAAAAGCCTAAGGGAAAAAATAAGGTTGTTTGTCAGGATGGGCAGATCTGGTCTTATCCACTTATGGGGCACCTGAGGTGGAATATGCGACAAATGCAAAGAGTACAGTGGTGCATGATTGGTGTGCGAGTTAAGGCATGTTGTCCTCTTTGTAAGCTGTGCTACACACATACTCCAGATTCCTCCATTCTGTTATAAAGCTAGGTGACAGGCATGACGCAACCCATGCGGCAGTGGCCATCACAAGGCCTGAAAGAAACAGCTGGGGAGAAGATTTCTGCTCTTAGATGCTGCAGTTGCAGTCATGAGCTGTCACTGCTGGTGAAGGGCACGCTTCCAGGCAAGTTTACCATACATGTTCAAGTATATTACAGCAAACGCTCCACCACACAAGTGACTTCAGCCGTGCTTCAAATTCCTCCACAGAATTAGACCGATGTAACTGGAAAGCACTACAGAATTCATATTAATGTTGCACTCCACTTTAGAGGGGAACTCCAGGCAAAACTTAACCTAGGTGCTCATTTTTGTCTAGATGCTAAAAAAAAAAAAAGTTATACTCACCTGATCCTTGGAGCCGGTATGCTCTTAGACCAGTCTTGGAGTGTCAGTCTACCTCCGTTGCAGCGGTCTAAGTAGATCACCACATTCTATACACAGTGTACAGACATGAGGATGCCAAGGAAGATTCCAATGCTGCAGCAGAGGAGAGGCTTCAGTGACTGGAGAAGCAGGGAGCCAGCTCAGCTGTTCAGGCGAGTATAACGTTCTTAGCACCTAGACAAGCAGTAAACCCTTACGATGCAGGGGTAGCCCCACTGACAGGAGTAAGTAAGTTTGCCCAGAGTTCTTTAAGTCTCCATGAAACTAATGTCCAAGAAGATTTTTCAACATATGCCAACTCAAATGCACATTTTAGTTGAAATATAGCTACCCAAATAAATCTTCCATGCCAGCAGTGTTGCTTATCAACATCCATGGTTCAGGAAGGAGAGTGTTTGAGAATGCAGGCAGTTGTTGCTCATGGCTCCGTGTCAGCATATGAGGTGACAGCTGATGCTCTAGCCTAAAACAAAGAATAAACATGAAATTGTTAAAAACTGTGTATAACGATCCTAAAGCGAAAAGATAGAAAATCCTTAAATCCTCATTCCGCAGTACAACCATGCTAAATACTATCAGTTTAAGTTGGATAATGTACCATTCAACATTTTTTAGTACAAACGGCTGGTATAAAGCTCTCTTGCCACCCCTGCAAGTTACATATGGCAAGAACCAATAGGCCCATTTTGAATGGGTCGTCAAATACTCCTTAATGACTTTAAACAAGGAACGCTGGCTTACAATACGGCAATGCTAAAGAAGGAGCAGACAGATTTACTATAAAAAGTGCAGCTTTATTCATAAGTTCCTCCCTCCCTGGGACAACATAAAACCTGACCACTTGTGCAACTGTCTGTTAGCTGTCCAGATTGCACACTTGTTACACTTTGTTAAATACACTTTGTTAAATAAGAGACTGCATGATTTGCATCCAATTGTGTCAATTTGGAAGCCACACCTGTGTCAATTTGGAAGCCACACCTGTGTGATGCTATAGCACAGGTACTTTTTGGGTTACTGTGCATGGATGTGCCATTCCAAAATGAATGTCACTGGACGCATCACAATGCAAAGGTGTCAGTCAGGCCTTTCACTACGGTAATGAACCCCCTTCTATTAGGTAAGTGAAATCAGGGGAACCTGAAAACATGCCAAATGAATGCATCACAGACACTGCACTTCAGCCAAACAATGGCTTGGGGCTAGCTGGAACCGTTTTCTACAGTTTGGTGATTAACTGCATTCATTTTTTTCTGACCACCAAGAGAACAGAAAGCCTCCAAAACATTCATGAATAGAGGCGTTCAAATGTTAAAATCAGATTAAACTTCAAACATTCATCAAGTTTGAGGGCATTAAATGTTTTTTGTATGAAAATCTAACCGTGTATGGCCAGCTTAACCTTTAGAGAACCTGGAAAACTCGATAAAAAAGGAATAGACACACTAGAGCAGCCACGTGTGTGTGTGTGTGTTTTACGTATGGCTGCAGGCAGTTTAGTTTAAGGGAATTGAAAAACACGTGTCCCCTTTAACAAACAGCCCATTCAAAACTACAGTGCATTTTGAACAGAGCACCCAAGTCTGAGGTTTAGAATTTCAAATTTAAAGGGAAAGCTTGCAAAATAAAAAATAAATTGGGGCTGCCATAGTTAAAGGGGACTTTTACACTCAAACATCTAATTCTACCAATGCATCGCTCTATCTATGATGATTAACAACATAGACTTGTCAGGTATAAAATGCTGTGATTTTGAAATACTTACACTTGCAGAGCATTCACTTCCTGCTTTGAAAGCCAAAATGACCTCAGGTTTCCAAAGCAATGCACACTGGGATTGCCTTGTCATCAGAACATTGCTGGAAAATCTCATCTGCAGTCTCAGGGAAAGGCAATTCCCTCCCCTGAGATTTGCATGGTCACGTGTGCCAGAAATCCAGGAAGTAAAAGGAGCGCTAGTAATCTGCCCTTAATAAACATGGCCACTGTCAGAAGACTGGGGAAGAGAAGGTATGCAAAGAATACAAAGCTGGCAATTATCTAGAAGTATCTGTTTGCAGATTGTCATGACTAAATATTTCTAAAGGTTTGTGGTCATTTTAAAGATATTGGTAAAGGTCCGCTTTAAATACTGCTTCTTAAAATGCAAGTTTCCTGGCTGTAATACTAATCCAGTGGGTTCAATCATTTAACATTCCACTTCAGCCTCCTCAGCAATATAAACTGGTGGTGTAGTATTTCTTGTTTACTTTTTTGGTCAGCTCTGCCCCCCTGCCACCATTCTTGCCAGGGCAAGAAGCATGTATCCTACTCCCTCAGTCTCTTGGGGAATGCCCGTCTCCTATCCCAGGAGGTTCCCCGCTACTGCACCCTCCTGTGATGCGACAGGGATTCCCCAGGAGGCTGCAGGAGCAGGAAAGTGTTGCTGCCTGCTCCTGTAGCCTCCAGGGAAGAGACAGTCGGTGCCTGATGACATCACAGCAGATGATGGCCATGTGGGATCCAGCTGTAGCAGTGAACACAGCAGGACAACGCTATTTGCTGTAAGCAGGCATATATTCTGGTGAGAGTCCAGCATTAAGGGGGAAGGGGGGGGGGTCCTCATTAAAGCAACACTGACACTATACCAAGTTGGTCAGGCAAGCTAACCCTGTAATCTTTTAGTAAATACTTACCTCTCCTGCCCCACTCATGAAATGTCCTCCCCTAAAGTCTGTAAGGAAACACTCTACAGAATTGACAACCTCCCTGGTCCCATGCAGCTCTCTGTGGTTCTTCCCGATTGCCTGACCCACAGTCAACTGTCTTGTCTCCATTACCTATGGAGCATGATAGTACATAAATGAAGACAGTTCAGACAACAGTAGAGTAGCCCTCAATTTACGCCAGGGTTAGGTTCCTGAAGGAATGGTTGCAAATCGAAACCAATTTACTTTAAAAAGTTAATCATGTAAATCATTGGGACGTGAGGGAGTTAGGTTCCAGGTCTCGCTCTTAAAAATGACATAAGTGACATAATACACTATATTCAAATCTTTGAAATATAGCTTGGAGCTTTGAAAAGCTCCAAGGGTACTCCTGTGCCCCTAGCTTGGCTCTATGTGACCATATAGTGCCAAGTGTACCCCTGGGCTCCTCCATGGCGCCAATAAACCCCTGTGCTCCTCCATAGCACCAAGTGTACCCCTGGGCTCCTCCATAGCGCCAAGGCAGCTTTTTAACATTCCTAGCAGTAATCCCGAGTGTGTCTCGGGGTTAATTTTCAGTACCAAAAGCGGTAACCCAGAGCCACACTCGGGATTACACTGTGCGTCACTTACCTTGTCCCTACGAGCCCCGCTGTGCCGGCATCCGTCTTCCTTCCCTTGCGAGCGCCTGCGTCGCAGGAGGGCGCAACCGGCGGTAAATTTAAAAGTAAAAAATAGAAAAAATACTGAGAATCAGACCGCCAGGGAGGTTAAGGAAGGAGACCAAAGGTGACCTTACATTGCACAATGGTCTTTCGAACGAAAATAACCCATGAACACTCTTTCAGTTATAACTCGAATACCCCATCAAGCATAGTCAAACGTTGCTTTCGGAATTAGCCATACTAACCAACCAATTTTAGACGGACGGAAATAGTTTTCTTTTGCGTATATGCCGTGCTCTTGCTACGATTTGTGACAAACAAAAACCCCACTGATGCATCAATTTTCATTCGGGTCAGAAATTTTTTTTCCATCCTGACTAAATCGCAAAATTTCAATCACTGCCAAAATCTGTTCAAATTTCATTTAATGCGTGATTTCCGAACGAAAATCATATAATGTATGGCCACCTTTACCCCTGTTCTCTACAGAATTGCATGCCCCGAGCTGCTGAAACAACCAAATTATAGATGAGCATGCAGAGAAGTAATTTATCCAGGTGCCCACAAATTGCATTGCAAGTTACAGCATCGGCATTATAAGCCATTTACACAGTGAACAAGACTCAGGAGAATTCATCAACCATAGTAGCGCGTTATAAGAATTAACCATAGTAACCAATAAACTTCTCACTTTCAAAGCTTAACACAAACTGAGAAGAGAAGCTGATTGGTTGCAATGGGCAGCTGCTCCAGATTCTGCCGGCTCCAGTTTAGATAATATTCCCCCAACAATGTACTATGGTCACTAGGTGGAGCTGATGAGCATAGGAATTTCCAATGCTCATTGGCTCCACCTAGTGGCCATGTTGTACCACAAATTTAGTTTGCACTGCTGTTCCTTGTGGGAATGGTTTATAAATCACCACCATAAAAATAATAAATGGGGATAACAAATGTTCCAGCTGCAAAACCAACCGAGAAGCCATATTGTTTTAGTCACCCAGAAATGTAGAGAAGATGCACCATTTCAGACAAATATAATTATTCTAAAAAATTTCATGAAATCAGTAAAAGATGTAAGTCCCTCTGGACTAGAGTAGGGATTCAGAACTAAGGGGCAAATGGGAAATCCGATGCATCGCTAAAGCACTCGTCCAGTCTTTGCTCTGTAGAATCAGATGTCTAAAGTAGAACCTTTGTGTAAAAGCACTTCACTTACAAACATCACCATAACCTATCATGGTTCATCTGAAAAACACACCAAGATCGCACAATCATAGTAAAACAGCGCACAGGTTAGGCGGCATCCACAACCCGATACGTCAGCTCACCCAGTTATACACATGCACTACCACTGCCCAACCCCCCATTACCGATGCATGGCTCTACAAACAGCTGATCAGAGGCGCGCCACCCCCACCAGCTCTTTAAAAAGTCCCGCGACGTGACCCAAGGCGGGGCCTGCATGCATAATCATGGATTAGAGGCGTGGCTGCGGCTGGAAGCTGTCATTATGCCGGCTATCATCGAGTATCCAATCACAGGCTGTGCTTTCTAACACACTGCAATGGCGACCAATCGCTGACAATGTCTTTTTAAAACGGGTGACCCCTCCTATCCGTAGCAAATTTCCCCTGGCGTTTTTATTTCATTGGTTGCCAGCGGCTTTCTGACCCGGATACTGTATGTTGATTGGTTAATGGCTGGGGCGGAAGATTTCAAGTCCTCGAATACCCCCATTCGATTTGGTTATTCGCTGCTGGGTATTTACTTTTGATATCCGAGCTGGGGTAGAAGCGAACGAGCGAGGCGAAGGACGGAGAGCATCACTCAGGGCGCGATGTGGTGATTTGGGCTTACTGGTCGGTTATTATTTGTTGATGAGGAGAGTCAGGTAACAGGTGAGAGCTTTTACGTCGTTAAATCAAAGCATATATTAGACATTGCAAAATGGTTATAGTTTAATATGGACAGGCAGATTAGACTGGAACAATGCAAGATGGCATAGTGTAAAAACTTTGGGGGAATTTACTAAAACGGGAGCAGCTGTGCATGGCAACCAATCAGCTTCTCCCTTTCATTTTTTAAAGCTTAACTGAACAGAGAAGCTGATTGGTTACTATGGGCAACTGCTCCAGATTAATGTATTTTGTTTCAGTAAATTACCCCATAGTGGATTCATCAATTTACAGCACTGCCCCCCCTGTGATCTAGTTCATCACGGTGACAATCTGTATAGCAGGGGCAGATGTGGCTACAAGTTCTACAATCAGTAATAAAAAAAGGTCTGCAGTGCTGTAGTTACTTACATACAATAACATAGAGGTGACTAGCTAGTGATGGCTTTTTAAAGTGTATCTAAACCCGAAAATAAACAAAAAATGTAATCATTTCAGCTTGGCTGTCCTTCGACGAGTTGGCTTGATTAGTTTTCAGGTTTATTTTCACCAGGTAATTCTGCAAATAACACTCTTCCTGTCCCCGGGTGGCTATGCTTACGGCTCCACTTTATGGAGGGAGGCAGGGAGCCATGGTTGTCGCCCAGGCGGGACTTTCAGACAAAGTGCACTTATTCTTATTGCGCTCCCCTCCCCTGACCTAACAGCCCCCCCCCTCTTTACAGATGCTAACTTACCAGCTCCTGTAGCCACAGGGGTTGTTTACAAGCCCTCCCATGGCCGCTCCTTTGCAGTAGAGCCCTTTAAAAATCTATGAGGGGCTCATCTCCTGGCAGGGAAAAGGAGGTAGATGAGCTTTTTGGAATTCTATGGTACTGTACAGGTGTGGCAGAGAAGCAGAGGCTTTGCGGTCCGGGATGTAAACAAGGCAACGGGAGTTGGGTCTCAGTAAGTATACATTAGTGGAAGGGGAGAGTGGGATCTGTTGATCAAAAAAAGGGGGCAAAAAAAATTAACTTGGTCTTGAAAGTACACTTCTCCTTCAGGGCTTGTTCCCACCATGTCTGCTGAGCTGCATTGCCCTGCACACCTTCCCACATGTATGGTGTGATGAGGACATATAGAAAACAATGGTTAATTATGTGCTTTGTTCAACCCCTTACATGAGCTGTGGCTTTCTGCACACCACCGCACAACGGACATGGTGTGAACAAACATGTCTGCCTTTGTTCGTCTCCATTACATGGGGGTGGGGATGTTAGTAGTTTACAGAAGAAATACAGCAATGTTTGTGCGTTCAGCTCACAGGAAGTGACACGGGCACGGCATTTCTGGAAAGATCAACTGGTATTTTCTGTAGTTGCTGAAAATAGTCTTGGCCTGAAAAACTAAAACTAATGCAGCCACCACATCTAAGGACTGGTAAAATGTAATATAAATACATTTTTGTTCTTGGCTTTAGATGACCTTTAGTCTCCATTCACACCTAGGTGTATTTTCGCAGTTGATTCAGTGCGACAAAACACTCCATCCAAGGAATCCCATTCATTTCTATGGCCCCCCCCGTTCACACCTGTGAATTTTGTCACAAGCAGAAATACACCTGTGGCTTGAAATAGTACATGAGCTGTTGTGGTGCAGATTTTAGCGCGTTTTGTTCCATAGACTTAAAGTGACATTAAACCCTCAGATTTTTTAACATAAACCGATACTGTAATGTGTGCCTTACTGTAATCCATGGTTGTTTCCCTTCTCTTTGCTGCTCTTCCTTTTAAATCTGTATCTTTTCTCATGCTTGGAGAGAACTTCCCTTTTCAGCTCAGGGCCTCTTCCTGTAGTGCTGGCTCAGGTTACAGCCTATAGAAACGTATACACAGACACCGTTTGAGACAAGGCAGTCTGCTAAAAAGGGAAGTTCTCTCCAAGCATGAGAACAGATACAGATTTAAAAGGAAGAGCAGCAAAGAGAAGGGAAACTACCATGGATTACAGTAAGGCACACATTACACTATTGTTTTATGTTAAAAAATCTGAGGGTTTAAAGTCACTTTAATAGAAAATTATTGAAATCGCGCATTACAAGGTTTTTGGTTTTTTTGCACGTGTTCCACATGAATGTGCCAAAATCTACTCCCAAAAACGCGTAACTTATAATGCGTGTGTAAAAAAACAGACCAAAAAAAAAAAGACGCGTAATATGTGTCGTCTAGGTGTGAATGGAGCCTTAGGGGCCTGTTCACACCATCTCCAGATCGTGTCTAGACCAGAAATTTTTTTATCTGCACCAAAAATGCATACACAGTAATTCCAATGGTTTTAAATGAGACTAGTTCATACCACTGCATTCAGTTTCGGAACTTTTAAAAATAGAACACACAAAACTGCATGCAAACACACCAGAGTGCACTGGAACATGCTTAAAACCCATGCAAAACCAAATGAGAACCCAAAAACATCCTGAAACGCATCCAGATCTGGCCTGAAGATGGTATGAACAAGCCCTTAAAGTAGAACTCCAGGATTTTCAAAAGTTTAGCCCTTGCAGTGGGGCTACCCCCACACTCCAAGGGTTAAGTGCTCCTTTTAGTCTAAGGTCGCAATTAAAGAAGATCTACTCACCTGAACCTCAATCCCGCCTGGCTGCTAGACCGCTTCCGGCAGCCTCTTCTCCTGTTGGCTCTGGTGGTCCAGGGACCCATGACATCATCGCGTCTAATACATGTCTATAGGACGTGGAGATGCCGAGGGACATGCCACAATCCGAGTGGAGGGAGAGGTGAGCGCTGACTGCAGCAGGACCGAGGTGCAGGTACGTATATCTTCTTTATTCCGTTTCCTAGACCAAAACGAGAAGTTAACTCTTGCAGTGCGTGGGGAAGCCTCACTGCAAGGGTTAACTTCTGAGAATCCTGGAGTTATTCTTTAATTCCACATTATTGTGACACTAAACTCAGGATGTAAATCTTAAAAATGCATTCAAGTACCTTTTTAAAGTGACAGTAAAACCATCGTGTTCTTGCAAGCAGTAGATACAGTATATGCAAAAACATAAAAAAAAAAGTTTACCAAAGGGTTAAAGAAGATTCTCAAGTGGCCGCAATGGATCTTGGGACGTGCACATGCTCATTTCAGATCTTGGGGCGAGAGATGAGGAGAGACCCAGGGAAACTTAATGCAGCAGCATGCACCCGCACAGACTCCGTGGGACAGGAAGAGACAGCAGGGGTGTGGAATTCGTATTGCCCGACGCTCGGGACATGTAGTGCCGGGCAAGTGTTTTTTTCAGTGTTTTAGTCCTGCTGCAGACAAGTAGCAGGGCTGATTTTATTCATTATATTTTTTAACTGAGCGTTGTCAGAGCTGGGGGCGTGGAGCGTTGTCAGAACTGGGGGCGTGGAGCTGTGACAGTCTCTGTCACTTCCCTCAGCCCCTGTCCCCGGCCGCTGCTCGTTCCTGTCACAGTTCTAGCACAGTGCTGTGCTAGAACTCCTGTGTTGGAGGTGACAGGGTCAATAAAGAGAACCTGTCACCTCCAAATGCTATCACACAGGGGCTTGTTATCCCCTGTGTGATAGCAATAAAGTTTAAGTGAAAAGAAAAATAGTTAAATGAGAACTATGGGGTCAGGGCTTTTCCCCATAGTTCTCCTTAGGGTAACGGGAGGACACAAACTAGTGTCCTCCCGTTACCCTAAGCTCAGTATACCGCGAGCTACAGCTCGCGGTATACTGAGACGCCGGAGCGGATCCCGACATCGATGTCGAGATCCGCCCAGCTGTGTGAGTGACAGCTGGCTCTGCCTCTAGATCGAGAGGTGAGCGAACACCGGTATATGTTCGCTCACCTCCCGATCTATTGAGCCGACCTGTGACAGTCTCATTGTCACAGGTCGGCTAGAACTATGAGGTGAGTGAAAAGCACTCACCTCATAGTTCTCCTTTAAATTTAAAAATAAGAAATAATTAAAAATGTTAAAATAAAAAAGGTGATAAAGTAAAAATAATAAAATTAATTAAAATTTAAATTTTTTACAAAGTAAATAAAAATTGAAAAAATGAACACCAGCCCCGCTGCCCCCACCATCTGCATGCGAATAAACGTGTAGTGTTTTGAACCGCGATCCTGTGCAACCGCACAGGCAGGGCGGTACTGCGGCGAGAAATCGGCAATCTGCCTGGAGCGACTGGGGTGCCATTAGAAAATAATGGCACTGCCAGCGAGATCGACGGTGGTGTGCAATCCGTGACCGCCCGGTCATCGTACACAAAACCGAGCAGATGGCTGGACAGTCACGGAATCGCACACCAGTGCCATTTATTTTCTAATGGCACCCCAGTTGCGCCAGGCAGATTGCGCAGTCTCCTGCCGCAATACTGCCCGGGTGGTCCCACACAAACGCGGTTAAATACATTGCGTGGTGCGTGTCGCGAAAAAAGGTACATGTACCTTTTTTCAGCGATTGCCACACAGATGTAACCCCATACATGCAGATGCAACCGCTGTTGTATGCAACCGCACATGATCGCGCGTCCTGGGATTGCCCAACTCTGCACCAAACCTAAAGGGTAAATTCACTTTCCCAAGTAATTTGGGAAAATGTAATTACCCGCACAAATCTCCCTCCCGCTATACTTACATTTCGGCAAACAAATTGCGAGCACTCGTTGGTCAACACAGTCCCCTGATGGGGCTGACCAATGAAAAACGCAACCTGTGAAGCTCTGGTGAACTCCATACCCAAGAGGGTTAAGGCAATGCTGGAAAATAATGGTGGCCGCACAAAATATTGGCACTTTGGGACCAATTTGGACGTTTTCACTTAGGGGTGTACTTACTTTTGTTGGCAGCGGTTTATACATTAATGGCTATGTGTTGAGTTATTTTGAGGGGACAGCAAATGTACACTGATATACAAGCTGTACACTCACTACTTTACATTGTAGCAAAGTGTAATTTCTACTGTGTCGTCACATGAAATGATATAATAAAATATTTACACAAATGTGAGGGGTGTACTTACTTCTGTGAGATACTTTATAACTCATGCAGATTTTTAATTGCTGTGCTGAAGTTTCTAAATATTTCGTTTTTTTCTGATGTGGCACATCAGTTTTTTCTTTTGTAGTGTTGTATATTTATCTTCCCGAATGCTGTCATATAGGATACTGTGTAATATTCCTGGTCCATTATTAGTTATGAGGTTCTTTTAGTTTTCTGAGAAGAGTGGAGCCATCTTGGATGGAGATAAAACAATGATTCCTGAACAGAAACGCTGATCGGAATTAAAATACTGACCCTCTCTTTATTTGTCCAGGTCAACACTATCGCTTAGATTTGGGCTGGATTCTCAGTTGCATTGTGATAATGCATGCATTACTGCAATGCACGGTGGTGCCCTGCTCAATGACACTCAATGCACCTGTGTTGCAGTGCAATACATGGCATGGTAATGTACTACTGTGCATTTCTTTTCTACAAATAGTGTAAGTCAATTATTTTTGGTGCATACAAAGGCTCATTCAAATGAATGGGCAACCTAACTCAGGGGGGGTGGACAAATTAATATGAAATTCAGGACCCAGTCTATCCAATCCCAGAGTGAGTAGAATTTTGTTTAAATAGGAGATGATTTATTTAGTATAATGAGTAGTACCAAGTGCACAATGAAGGTTAGGTAGAGAGTTTACATTTATTGTAAAAGGTGGTGTGTGTGTGTATAGATGTGCTACTCCTACTACTTCCTGCTGTCATGGCGTGGTTTCATATTCCTAGCAGTCAGCAAGTTTTAGCCTTCATGTTTGCAGCTTGTTATCAGGTGTTTATCAGAAAAAAGTCCCTCATTGTCTCGGCAAGCCGCATCATTGCACTGTGTCACACTGTCAGCAAAGTCACTTTGTATGTGAAAGCATATCTGTAATAGAAGAGGCAATAAACTTGCTTTTCTGGTGGGCTTTTTGTAGGAATAACACCTCTTTGCGTCTCCCAGGGAGCTGCAAGTATTTGACCGGCCACCTGACTCAAATTCCTGTTTCCTGTAGCTTGTACATCCTGCAGTAAGAGGAAGGGACCACTGCATGTGATGGGGGAAACGTATTCAACATATTTGGCCAGTGGAATATTTGCAGCTGCCGGTGAGAAGTGAAGAGGTGGCATATCAACCAATTGAGTCGCAGGAAAGGTAAGTATATTACCTCTTCTGTTACAGGTATGCTTTAATATATAAAGTGACCGTGAGCTAACAGGGTAACTTTTAACAAATGCAAGTTGTTGAATTGCCTTCTATAATATAGATAATATGAAGTTCATGCTGCAGCATTCCTTGGTCAGCAAATCAGAGAAAAGAAGATCCAAGAGATGGAACAGTTCACATACTTATACACCTGCCCAGGCATGTCTTAGCAGCACAAACCATGGGAGTCAGAAATGAGATGATTAAAATGGAATGGCTAGAATGGTTAGGTTTTTCTGCTGTCTGGGCCTTGTTTGGTAGAGTTCCCCTCCCTTTCTGTCCTGCTGACCACACTGGAGTCGCACAGCCAGAAAACAGACCACAATTAACTGGCATGAGTTCTAACTCTTCTCCGTGATAGTAAAAAAAAGTTTAATGATTGCTTTGTTTCTCCCTGTTGGGAGCGTTCCCTCTCACTTTCAGGAAGCAAGGAGTGGTTTCCACATGGGGGTCAAAGACAACTAGAAAAAAATGGTTGTTTTAGGCTGCAAATTTTTTTTAAATATAAAAGCCCATCTCTGGGCAAACAAACAAAAACAGTACCCTTACAGTGGGGCCACCTCTGAAATGCAATGCTTAAAGGACAACTATGAGGTGAGTGATTTTTTTCACTCACCTCATAGTTCTAGCCGACCTGTGACAATGAGACTGTCACAGGTCGGCTCAGTAGATCGCTCACCTCTGGATCCTGTCACGGCTCTCTGCCGTGACAGGGGGAGGGGCTGGATTCCCTGCTCCTATCTGCCAGCGCTGACTGGCGGAACGGGAGGGGGCGGGTACAGCTGGCTCTGGCTTTTAGATAGGCAGAGCCAGCTGTCAGTCACGCAGCTGGGCGGATCCCGGCACAATTGTCGGGATCCGCTTCAGCTGCGGCGTCTCAGTATACCGTGTGCAGCTGTAGCTCACGGTATACTGAGCCTGGGGTGACGGGAGGACGCTAGTTTGTGTCCTCCCGTTACCCTAAGGAGAACTATGGGGAAAAGACTTAACCCCATAGTTCTCCTTTAAGTGTTAATTTTTGTCTAGGGGACTGGAGTAAAGCAGATTTACTTTCCTGATCCCCACTCCCACCAGCTCCCTTGGGGCTGCTAGATCAGTCCCGACGGCCACTTCTCTGAAGTTCACACATCTATTGCAGGTTCTATAGACCTGTATTCGATTGTGAGAACACGGAGGGGAACAAGAGGACAGCATTGACTGCAGAAGGAGCAGTGACCAGGTAAGTAAATATGCTTTACCCCAGCCCCTAGGCATAGACGAGCACTTAACCGCTGCAGTGTGAGGATTGCCCTGCTACAAGGTACTTTTGTTTGTCCAGAGATGGGCTTTAATTTTAGAAAGGAAAAGAAAAATGGTTACACGCCAGTGTATAAATATAAGTACATGAATCAATGACCTATACCGATGTGTCAATGATCCATGTACTTATATAAGAGAGGTATTGCCACTATTATCCCATACTTTTCATATGCACGGAATACAAGTTTTAGCTAACGCAATATAGTCATAAAAAGCATCCCCCCCCCCCCCCCCCCCGCGGGGGATTTCCTCTCTTTCTTCTTTCTTCCCTTCAC